>NC_141787.1:12401073-12701073 GCF_054643075.1 Acanthaster planci | reverse complement strand
TTGTGTGCTTGTACAGAGCTTGAATAATGTTTGTACTCGTAGCCTTGTGAAGATGTATCCTTTTGTGAGAAATTAGCAAAACACCTTTTCTCTGAAGACTGTTATTTTCCACAAAAGTTCAGTTCCCTTTTACACACGGTTTAAGGTGAGAGTGAATAACATTTAATTAACGTAGCTGATGGCACACGTGTTCATAAAAACTGGTTTAACTCACTGCAGTGTATCCATGGACCACAAAGATGGCACACAAAAAAGTAGGTTTAACTGGTGAAAATCAACATGCGTGCACCTTTGAACTACATGTAAGAAGTGTAAACAACCTGTCAATTAACATCACTCTGGTAAACTGTTCCTTGTTAAAATTCCTTGTTACTAGGCTGCAGTCATTTGTGCACTATGTTCCTTTGAGGCAACAAAATTACTCAAAATCTGAAGAAGGGTGCCTATTAGAATAAGCCTGATGAAGTTTCTGCTCAGTGAATGCTACACATTCAGAGGAAAACTATATTCTAGGATTTTGATTTTAGATCAAAAGTTGCTGGGTTTTGTTTTAAATTGCACCTGAATTCTCATGTTCAGTCAAAAGCATGTGTAGCTACAGGTATGCAATGTCATGCACTGAACTGATGAATCATAGTAACCACGTCAGGGTTCTCCCAGGAGGTTTTAATGTGTGGGGGATTTCTGTCCTTGTTTACTGACATATTGTGAAGCCATGGTGTGGGGTTCAGGGTCCACTTAACCCTCCTTTGGTTTTACAGCACAAATGTGCACAAATGCCCACAGTCACTGGTGAGCATGTATTTTCTATATGGAACTCAAACATGCACAGGCTCAGTGTGTACACAGTACCGGTAGATTGCCGGCACAAAATGACCCAGGGTCTTTTGTGCAGTCCTCTTCACTGCATTTGGCTTACTGCACAATTATGCACATGAAACAGTGAAGCTCAGTTGTAAGGCAGCACAAAAGTGCAATCTGATATTCCTATGAGGGACTGTTGGTGCAGTGCACAACACAACACAGCTGTGCTTCTTTGAGGTGTTCACCAAGTGACCCAAAGAGTGACTTCAGCATAGGACTAGGAGGGAACTTTTAAGGAAATTTAGATGCTGTCTGGTGCATTCTAGAGCATTTCCGGAGCTTTGTACTAGTAATTTCTCATGGGAAAAAATGACAGATTTAAAAGTAATTGAGTGCTTTATTTCAATGATTTATTTTCATTTTTTTTACAAACATGTTTACTTTGCAAAAACTTGATAATGATTTTGACTTGACAAATCTCTTGATCGGCAGGTGTTGCAGAGTTCTGTTTTTGAACTGTAGCCCATTTCCATTCCTACTTTTGGCTGTGCAACAGTAGGATATCTGGCCAATTTTTGGCATATCGGCAATGATCAGGCAAAGAATTACGTGTATTGGACTGAAACGCAAGTTTGTACGTGGGGAGAACCCTGCACGTGAGCAGGTGTATCCTGTCAATGCGAGCATGCTTGTAAGGGCGGTTTTCAAAAAAATCTGTCTTTCGATGCATCACCAGAAATGGCCTTCTTTCATTGTTTCTTCAAAATGGCAGATTACCAGAACGAATAATTTCAAAGGGCGTTTTGTCCCAGAACCATCTTCAAATCAAGCATGCTCTTCAACAGTAACTTTGTCACTTACTTTTTTTGGATAACTGCAAATGAGGGACTGTACCTTTTATTAAGTATTGTCAACTTTCCACTCCAGTCTTTCTGAGCATGCACAGTTGCACACACACATGTACATGGTACATGTGTATCTTGCACACTAGAAGTGGGTTACAAAGGTGACAGTGCTCAGTGTACTAAAATAAACATGATTCTGATCAGTGAACACTTTTTTTTTAATACACATGTATATGTACAGTACATGTAGATACATGAACTGTACATGTTATGAAAAGGGTGTGTAGTACCAACTAATACAAGTTTATGTGCACACCTCAATGTTATAAGCCTCTCCTTTGTTTATAAACATGGAACGCCATTTTGTGTGGGTGGTGTTCCTGCATAAATTCTTATCAGAAGTTGGTCAGCTGGAGTTTGGGCTCAAAATGGCACATTTTATGCGGGCCGTATTTAAAGAGGTAAGATGTTATTTTAGCTTTGTCAGTTGCTTGTTTAGTGCAGTTATAAGTGAATTCAATAAGCCTACCACTGCTCACAGTACATGTATGTTCAAAGCTGTGTGTGTTGAAGAGATGAAGCCGCGATATTGCAAAAGCAATGTTCAGGTGGACCTGTATTATCAGGAAGTTGATGGACAGATAATTGGTTGCCTGTACACGTACCTGCGCCATACCGTATGTAGCCTGCCTCTAAGTGAAACCACTTTGATTGTACATACGTGTACGTGCATTGGTTTGGAATTCTATCAGTTCACTTCATGTACTCGGAGTATCCAGACTCTATGTACCGGTAACAGACCAAGCCTTATTTAGCAAAATGTTTTCCGTTTGTTTTACGATCGGTTGACATTCTTGTTGAGTTTAGCCTAACCTTTGGCATTGTGGTCAGTGTGAAGGTTGACTTTGACAGGTTCCAGGATAAAAAACATGTCCATGCGTAACAGCTCCCCCCAAAAAAATCCTCACAAAACTGAGTTTACATGTACTGTACCAGTACATGTACATGTACATGTACCGGTAACTTCCTTGTCTAGTGACTTGTACATGTACAATGTATCTTTTAAAGAATTTGCATGTAATTGAGCACGCTGAGATCTGCACTGAAAGTTCATTGTTCTACCCGCACTTCTATACCAGGCAAGATACGGGACAGAGGGGTACCCCCCTTAACTGTCCAATCCCTGTACACACTCTAGACTATTGTTACCTAACACCCCCCCCTAAAAGTCTGTAAAGAATTCCTGAGATTCCGATTAAACAATGACCAACACAAAGGTGGGGGGGGGTTCTCTCCGTCCCATATCTTGCTTGCTTGTTGAATATGCTTGTGACATGGGCGGCATTGGCTCTACATACACAGTAAACATACATGTACATGTATAGTTTTACATGTACATGTATGTGTTTTACATGTATGTACATGTATGCGCACATTGCACTTTGTATGTACATGTACATGTATGTGTACATGTATCTCACCTTAACCCTCCTCAGTCCTCCAAAATCCTCTTTGTGGTTTTGGAGGATTTTGGAGGATTGAGGAAGAGTGGCAAAAGTGTTGCAGATGTGCGAAGGATGCATTATGTCAAGGTTGTGGGCGAGACCTTGTGTTGTTTATGCTCAGCCATGCAAAAATTCATACCTACCTTCGATGTGAAATCCCGCGCACTGCTCCAGGATACCATTCACACTGCCTCAACATGATTGCCGGAGGATTTCAAGGAACCCCTCAAAGGAGCATATTCAAGAACTGCTGGAAGTTTTTGGAGGATTGAGGCTGAATGCAATTTTTTTTGCATGGATAATTGGAGGATTTTGAAGGATTGAGGGTGGTGCCTAGCAGGGAGGCCTCAGGGTTTAGGGCTAAAACACAGGAATACTATTTCCATAATTTTTCACGTGATTCCATCCTTCAAAGCATTTGGTGATTGATGTACATGTACATTTTCTGTGCATTGCGTTCAACTTGTTACAGACAAGTACCGTACATGTACTTTTACATGTGTGCATATTTACATGTACATGTGAATTAAGGTTTACAATGCACACTTTGCCAAGTTCACATCTTTAGTGCCACATGGACTATGTATAGTGTAGATATGGGTAGTATGGGATATGAGCACGGAGGCTCCTAATTAGCTATTTCCACCACTTCATCCAAATACCTCCAAATATGGAATATGTGGTCGAGCCAGCCAGACAGCAGGTCAAGTAAGCATCCAGTGTTTCAGTATATGTATGTATGTACATGTAAGTAGCTGGATACATGTTGGATGTGCTGGCCGTGCCCTTAAATTTGGAATAAATCTACGGCCTCAACCTGGCACGGGCGCTCAAGTGGTCTGTAGAGTTGTGACCGAGTTGTTCTGGGGAAACATGTCGGAACATGGCGAGGTGGTGGAAGAGGGTGCAAGTGACATAGCTGAGAAGAACGGCCACACCCAAGACAAGGAGGAGTCGCCGCCAAAGTTGCCCAAGCCCAAGATGCCCAAGCCCCGAGTGGCTCGGCCCAAGGCCCTTGGACGGAAGTCATCCAGAGGAGATATCACAGAAGGTTTTGATTTTGAGGTACACCTGCATGACGTAACGTAAACCAGCTTGTTTTGACTTCTTGTCCCCGTGATAAATTGGGAGCAACGCGGAAGTACACATAACTTTGCAATTTAGCCAAATAACACTTCAAAAACTCAGCCCAAAGTGGTGCTTGTGGATGTGTTACTGATTGATATGAAAAAAAAAATCTCTACGCAGGTAAACTATCCCTTGCAGGTAGAAACATTGCTTTCGTATTAAATAAAAAGCAGAAGTCAAAATACACGTATACATAGTTGCAAGTGTCTTGATGCTCTGGGTGTGGTATTCCCGGTTCATTTAAAGTTAAAGTTCCTTATTAAAAAAAAAAAAAAAATGCACGAGAATCAAATTCCAGATCTGAATGACAAGGAACAAGGAACTTGGTCAACACAAATTATTTCCAAGCACTTGATTCCATCCATTTACTCCAAGTTCATTGGACAGAAAGCTGATTTATTGTCTGTAAAAGCCCAGATGTCATCTCCCTTGTCTGACATTGGCAAGAGCTCCAGGGAGACTACATGTAGACTCCTTGGACGCCTGTCAAATTTCACTACCAGGATATTTTTATTTGCCAAGATGACCAGAAGATAAGTAAACTGTGAGGATCATCCATAGTTGAATTGGGCCACTCGATTAGCAACACGTCAATAGCATATTATAAATATAGCTTACATGTACAGTGTAAGTGCATCATACGACCTACCGGTACATGTATTCTGAGTTAATGGTCATGGTAGTGAACCTATTCAAATTGGAGCTGTGGTTGTTTGCAGTTTTTGCCTTGGCTTATTTTTGTTGAAAGTTGTATCTGACCTGCCAAGTTTCTAGACAATATAATCCACGGATTTTAAATAGCGTGTAATACGGTCAATTCACAATAGTGCGCTTCCAAGAGTTTGCAACGTCTTGACCAATCACATTGCGCGAAATCTGTCGACCCTTTCCAAACGCGCATTGGGTCGACAGATTCAGGGCACTGTGATTGATCAACGTGTTGCAAACTCTTGGAGGCTCACTACCGTGAATTGCCCGTATTACGTACCGTAATTACGTAAAGAAATAATGGCATGGCTGTAAGGCTACAAGTAAGTCCTACTCTGCTGGGACTTTTGGATTTAGGTTATGGTACATGTAGTTAGGAAAAACAAACAAACATTGCATTACTTGTTTTATGTACGTCTAGGCTTACGAAACAGTAATTGATCAATTTCTTTCTTCTGGAGACATAAAGATTTTCAATTTTCACCATATTTAAGTCCCTGTGAATTACCAGTCAGTGCAGCATTCTTTCCTGTTTGGGAGAAAAAATATTCACTGAAAACTATCTTTGTCTTAGTATGGTCCCGCGATACCTGCTTCACACATGTACATGTTGATTACATTGATCTTGATCACCTGGAATGTAGCTTGTATTGCTAGCCTTTTGCTGATATTCTTAGCACCCAATTACGGTACCTGTACATCTGACTTTTTCTCTTATGTTCCAAAATCCTCCCCTCCCTAAAATTGACCTCTCCCGACATGCTTGGAAGCATGTACATGTACATGTACTGGTGATGTACATGTACATGTCCATGTACATGTAGGCCCATAATGCTGTGTAAAAAGGGTTGACCACAGTGCGAACAAACCTCAAGACATTTTTGCCTAATCTTCAGTAAATACATACATGTAGAGTACTCACGTTTGTGTTAGTTTTCCCAAACAATTTTAAAGTAATTTGATCCCTCCCACAGTTACTGGTAGAGGTGAATGTACAGTGTATTAATTTAACTTCCTTCAGAAAATGGAGGGCGTTCATTTGATCTTGGTGAACTATACGCTTCAGTCAAGCCTGTCTACAAGTCGAAGTCAAGGCCCAATCCATGCAAATGCACGTTCGTCGAGAGCGTCTGTACCATATCCTTTGTGCATGTGCATACTGCAAGCCTTAGGATGTGTCATCAGTTCAGTCAGTTACTGAGCAGGAATGCCATAATTGAGGGACTACCTCAAAATATTGACAGTTCAACAGCTGTCTAGCATGTGGGGGTTAATCACACCCCAAGACCATTATGAACTCCAGATAGCCACTTCATAATACATGTGATATTGTGAATGGGTACATTTTACATAACTTGACACCTTGTGTTGGTTTGATGACAGTGCCCTGCTTACGTTATGAGGCCATACAAAAAAAAATTGTGTCTTCCATTATATGACTGATCCTGGAATATCAAGGAGAGCCTTTTCCTTATAATTTATAAAAAAACCTGTGGTGCCAACTATACATGAACAGTGCCTGAATATGCATACAAATATTTTGTTTTTGAAAGATTTGATATGTTACAGTGTTAAGTTTCTTCACTGACAAAAGTGGGCTTCTGTTGTGTGTCTTTATTTCATTTTACACAAGGCTGCCTGCTTTCTCAGTGCAGACAAGTTTAACCACTTGACTAACCAGTGATAAATAACTTGCAGTATTGCCCCGTTGAGTCGGTGTATGACTTGTTTAACTGAACTGTTACAAATGAGTTTAAGCAAAAGAAATTAATTGACCGTCACCCATGATCCCACCTGAATACTTTGGCTAAAAAAATTCCAAGTCAGAATTTTATTTTAGCCATCTCAATTTTGTCCGTAATAGGAAATGCAGCTTCTTTTTGGTTTGGCCCCACATGGGTAAAAACCGGTATCCTGTTCATTTTAGATTTCTAGGAGGAATGATTATGGGGGTGGGGGGGATATTATTATTTTCGCCCACGACCTTGCAGCGTGCAGCGCTTTTTCACTCTTTTGTTACACTTGCATTCTTCAGTGCTTTTATCAGGAGCTGACGGAGCTGGAGATGTGATGTACTGTACAATGTCCATCTGCATTGTCCTGTTTTGCTTTGTGTCCTGAACTGGAACTATGCACAGTTGATTAACCTTGAATGCTTTATGTAGCTGGAAGTGTTGGATATTCTGCAGATACATGTACATTTACTTGTCTGGCATATTTTGTTTCTGTCTCTGTTTTATTTGTTCTTGGATACTTCCTCGGTATGGACAGGTGTTGATCATTGTCCAAACAGTAATATCCAAACTCATGTACATGTATATGAAGTTAACATTAATACACCACTTCCCATTGACACTTGGCATTTCTTAAATGTTACTGCTAGTGTTTGGGTCATGAAATGCAGGGCTCTTGTTGTGCACATGATGGAATTAAAAATGGGCTACATGTACGTCAGTAGACTGGATATATTCATGTGCAGGTGCTTGTACATGTAGGCAGATGGATACTGGCTGTGCGGTTTCCTGGATTCCGAGTTTGAGATGGGAGGGACTGAGTTGATTTTTTTTTTTTTAATTGGGGGCAGGGGATTTTTGGTGTTAATGTTAAGGGTTACTGAAGATGTGATGTGCCCAAACTTACCGTACTTTGTTTAGAAATAATGGAGATCACCTCCTTGCCACTTCTGTCTGCTATCGTGGAGCTGGAGTAACAACCGTTGAGACTGTGAACAAAACTGACCAACCTTGTCAAATGATATCATGTGCATTGTACATGTACATGTACTAGTACTACATTGTAGCACATGCACATGTACAATGTACATATAGAGCTTGTGAATAGCTGGAATGTACATATACATGTACATGTGTATGCACATGCATACTGTATGTACACATACATGTATGACGTGTACCAATCCAACCATGTGGTATATTTTACATGTGTATGCACATTGATTTTTTGCCTTCACGTTAGCTTGCATTATGCACCATACATGTACATGTATCGGTACGGTAAATATATAAATGTGCCGATTACACGTGACAATTTGTGGCTTACGTGAAGGTCCTGTAAGTATTTTTGAGCTTCTAAATGTGTTGGCCGTACTGTACACGTTAAGTATACATTGTTCATGCATGTACATGTAGAGTGTCTCATCGAAATGGTTCAGAAGGTACCACCCACGTGCAAGACAGGTCCTTGCCATTGAAATTTGCCGTAATGTGTTGGATACAACTCTTCGCTCAGTGTCACAGAGTCAAAATTCCATGTTACATGTACATGTAAAGTCACGGCTGAATGGGTAATGGGGACATGCACATATGCATATCATTGTGTACAGTTCATTGGAGTGGGCGTGATACAGCAGTACGTGTGTCCAGAGTATGCAGTGTACATGTACTGTACATGTACCGGTACACTGCCATTTTGACACTGAGGTACACCTTTTGTGTGTGAGTGTGTATGCAAAACTGTACTGGGCAGGATATCCTTGCATCTGGTTCCAGGGTCACTTCTAACCTTGGACTTTCATGCACACTTTATAAGGTGGTGTCATATACATGTACATGTACATGTGCATGTGGTATCTGTGGGTTCAGGTTGGCCCAGTGTACATGCAGACTTTACCGGTACATGCAGGTCTGGTGTTGGTTTGAAACTTTGAAACACTTCAAAATTCAAGTTCAGTGTAGTTGGTCTATGTACAGTTCTGTAATATTACACATGGATGTACAATATATTCTACATGATACACATTTTGGCCCATGCTTTCACTTTCTGCCAGTTATGTACAATGTACTTGTGAAGTCAGTCAAACACAGATACATGTAAGAAGAGCACTGATAATACCAGGGTACAAGTTATAACAAGGTATGGGTTTGTTTGTAAAGTCCCAAGGACCTTTTTATAGTACATGTGTGAGGAACTCATATGCACTTGATTGATTGTGGAAGGGGGCCCAACGTATATGTACATTTAGGGCAGTTTTGTGGATCAAAACACTGGGGGGGTCCTCGAAATGTTCCGCAGCTTGGTCTATTAAAATTGGCCAATGATTCAAAAAATTACAATGTACACTGTATGTGAATGTATTGTACCTTAGGCCAGTCTACATGTAGATGTACATGTACCAGTCATACATGTATACTTCACTGTGCATTTTTGTGCTCTTTTGGTGCACAAAAGCATGCACATTACATGTGCATGTACCACATGTACTGTCCCAATGCACAATGTACAATGTACGTCACTTGCTGCATGAGTCATTTTTTACCTTTCGCAAGGTTGCCATGGCAATATGATCATCTGAACCATCATCACTGGGTGAAGAACTTAAAAGCTTTTCTTCAAAGTTTTGCTGTTGCCTTGTGTGTTTATTCACCATTCTTGTTCAGATGTTTGAAAACCCTCGTTTTTTTTAAGGGTCCATTGTCTAGCAAAGGAATGAGACAGAATGCGCCATTCACAGTAAATCACAGTGGTACCGGTATGGTGTACCGCTACTTTCTTGAAGCCCTGTGAAAATAGAATGGCTTTACCATGTCTTGTTACTGTGCGGAGTGTCAAGCCACATGTATAAACATATCACATATTTGCACCTTGAGCCTGCTGAAGTTTGTCGGTCTTGCCATCCATCAAGATGCCGAGCCTAGCATTCCTACATCAACTGCTTGAGCTGTGTTGAGTTCTGTGGACAGCAGGAGCGGGCATCAGGAAAACCGTGACTGTGAACACTTGGTGGAAACTGTCATCGCTCTTGTGTTTCTGCAGGCATGGCAGTGTTGGATGTTTACCAAATGTTGTTTACATGTACCAGGACATGTCCATTTATAATCATTTACACTTGTGATGTTGGGGCTGTGGCAAAGTTCAAGCCATGGAACGCTGTTTTAATAGCTCCACGTTCAAACCAAATGTCTTGTTGCTGCACGGTGTAGTTTTTATCGGTGTTCCTTGAAGGCCCAGAGCATGTTGTACATGTACATGTAGGACACACATGTGATATTCTTTACCTTCAGGGTGAAATTCCAGTCAGACATCAGGCATTTTCCAACCGTTTTCCTTATTTGACAAAACCATGGAACTGCGTGCCTGTAACATACACGTACATGTACGTGCATTTTAATGTTTTGGGCCAAATTGTGCCAAAATGACCTCGTTGTGCACAGTGTACTCTCTCTGGTATCACCTAACCATGCATCACCATATGAGTTTCTCATTTGCAGTCTCATTGGGACCCGTGGTTTCTCAGCATTTCTTTCATATTTATCTCTCTGGTATAATTGCACCGGTAACTTGTTGGCATACGTTCATGGACTCTCACTGGCCGTGAAAAATGTGCACACAAGTTTTGAATTGAGATCGAGTTTGCGTATTGTTCAGTTTAGATGACATTGTACATTTATGCATGCGCCATGAACTGTCTGACACAAAGAAAATAGACGTCTGCATTTCACATCTCGGTGAGCATTTATACCAAGTGCAACATGATCCTGCCATTTCTCTCTCAGCACCTGAAAGTCTTGTGACTGTGAGGCTGCACAGTAAGTGTACCTGGTACACAAAGGGTACCTAACATGTGCATATCACATATAAAATACATTGTAGATTTTGGATTTATCGGTGGGGGATGGCCTGACCAATCCGATTTATTGGGACAAAAATCCTGTATTTCCTTTCGTGAAATACAAGTACATGTACATCCAGAAGTGAACTGTACAGGGAAATATACGGTATGAACAATTCATTTAGGCCGTTTCCGAAACAGGCTTCCAGAGCTACAGCTAGGTCTATTGTCTGCGCATCTCCACGCATTTCCAATGGAGTGAAGACCTAGGCCTAGCTCTAGACAAGCGATTCGGATGCAGCCTTAGCCTCAGTCCAAATTAGGGTTGTACATGTATGTTGTTACACGTACATGTACATGTACCTTATACCATACACATATACATGTACATACATAGTATATGTGTCCGTACATTGTACATGTACTGTACCCCATTGGAATATCCTGAATTGTCAGGACTGTAATTACTGGTATACAGTTCTGCACACACTGCATGGTACGCCTAAGCTCTGCACTTGAACTCTAGCCCTAATAATTCACTTGCCATGTGTCACTTCAATGGGTCCCGTAATATATTACAGAGATGTGTGGTCTGTAAGATTTATAGTGTCCAAGACCACCCCTTTAACCCTTTAAAAGAATACCATCTTGCATGCATATTGCACACATGAGAAAAGACAGGTGCTCATGTCAGTGCACTGTTCTCATGATGTGCATTTGTTAAATTCAACCGCAACTTACATCATCCATATTCATACTTCTAGTCATGTACATGTACATGTATGTACAGTAGTTCATGGTTCAGTACAGTGCATGAAATTAATGTATACATGTACAACTAGGCCTATGTACATGTACATGTATGCCTAGTGCTGACAGATGGCACGTGTAGGAGTACATGTACATGTATGTAATCTGCCAGTATAATATATATGTGTTTATATATATATGGTGATTCATTCAGTGAAAATTCCTTTTGTTTTCTTTTTCTATTACCAAACACATGCACATTGAATGCACGTTTATAAGTTATCAGCCGAGGCACTGAGAAACACTCACGTTGTACACTGTACCACATACCGGTAGTCGGAAAGGACTTTTTACCGATCAGCCATGTCGTTCATGTACATGTACATGTATGCAGTTTAATGTTACAAACAGTAAACTGTTTTTATGTTTTTATTATTAGTGCTGTTTTTAGCACAGTTGACATTTACAAATAATTACAATTGAAGTCATGATGTCAGTGTGAATGCACTACACACCTATACATATGTGCTAGTATACCACCTGCATGTCTGAAAATGGATTGCTTTTTTTACGTTGGGTGTGACCAAATGAGGATCCGTACATCATGTGAATTAATTGATATACAGTATGTACGGCATGTACCGTACATGAACATGCAGATCTACATGTACTTGTACATGTACAGTACCTGTACATGTACTGTTATTAAGTTTTTTCAGGATGGTTCTGCCATTGAGGCCATTCTTTTCAGTGGTTTTTCATTTGCCCGTATCTGTTGAGTGTACACATTTGCACATGCGCGTCATGGTTCATGTACTGTCCCTTCTTATTGGCCACATTGTTCATGTACTGTGTCTTCTTATTGGCCACATTGTTCATGTACTGTGTCTTCTTATTGGCCACATTGTTCATGTACTGTGTCTTCTTATTGGCCACATTGTTCATGTACTGTGTCTTCTTATTGGCCACATTGTTCATGTACTGTGTCTTTTTATTGGCCACTTGTGCGATGCTGCATTAGTCATCTTGCATTACTGAAGGATGATATGACCGGAGCCATTGTCGGCAGAAAGCTGCATTGAGCGGTGTGTGCCCGGCGAAAATGAGCGTTCAGAATAAATTGCCCGTGGGTTGTGGTGGTGGAGTTCAAACAAATCTGTCGGGGTAGAATATTTGAGAAAAAGAAAAGGAAAAGTGTTTAAAAAAGAACAAATGTGAGTCCAGAAGGCATTAGACTCTCTGAGCAGAAAACACTGCCTAGCAAACGTGTCGTAAAAAAAAGCGTGACTTGGTGAGTACGTGTACACATGTACATGTACATGTAGGTGACATCTCTGATGTACATGTACTCTTACGATAGATCAGTCATTTCAGTAGTACATGCACATAT
Source organism: Acanthaster planci (assembly GCF_054643075.1). NCBI lineage: Eukaryota > Metazoa > Echinodermata > Asteroidea > Valvatida > Acanthasteridae > Acanthaster > Acanthaster planci. Next base: position 12,688,374 of record NC_141787.1, on the reverse strand, counting down.
CTACATGTACCTGATGCCAACTTTATGCCTGTAGGTGCATGTAGAATGTGGTGTTCTTGTCATGTGCATAGTCATGTGACTGAGCATGTACAAGAACTGTAGGAGGTACATTTTCATTGCCACTTTAATTATCATTTTTAATTGTCTTGGCAAGATCTGACCAGAAATGAGACTGTCTCTCCCTGTTGGTACATGTATCTCAGTACACTGTATTTCCTTCCTCAAATCTCTAGCAGGAAATCCTGCACACAGGTTATCCTGCGCACAGGCTTTGGGGAAAGAGGGCCAGCTGTATGCGTACATGTATTGATGTATGTATACAGTTTGCGAACATGGTAATAAGGATACATGTATTTGTGCTCACTACATCAATAAATACCTGTTCAGGTATTCAGTGCCTTCTAGAAATTGTGAATTGGGGTCACTAGTTCTTGACTTGACCAAATCAGAAATTAAAACGGATTTGGCTGTCATTGTTTACACTTCAGATAACATTGTTTCTCTAACTTTCACCTGTTCTGATTCCATCAGTTTTAATCAGTAATTCTTGGACTGTCTGTTGAAAGTAGTGTTGTGTTTGTATGGTGCATTGCGGAAGTTAAATGTATAGAAGGTGCCGGCATATCTACATGTACATGCATGTGTACAAGTACCTGACATCGTGCATCTGGAAAACTGATATCTTTGTCACGCATTTGGCCGTGTTTATGACTGAGACATGAATTTCCAGTTGTCAATAAAATAGCTGACCATAAGTGAGAAACTTCAAACAGTAGTGTAAGTTTTGGTGTAGAACAGTGGAATACTTGTAACCGCCTACTGGTAATAATAGAATGTCCACACAAAGAGTGTCAGAGTTTGGATGCCATTTGGTTTAAATTTTCTTGTCGAATGATGTCACAAAGCGTTTCTTCCACCAGTGACTGTGTGTGCCTCGACATCTTTCATGCTGTTGGCGATTGTGACAACCACATGGAAACTAGTCATGACTAATAGATGACATTCGATGTAACTCTGCATGTAGGGGTCTGGTTCACTTCCTTGAAGTCATATTTGTAATCACTGTTTCTGGCATTGTTTCCCCTATTTTTTTATTTGATTACACTTGTACAGGACCAGTACAGTCAACTGGAGAAGCACACAGAAAAGGGCATTGAGCATCTCGATAAATATTGCCACTTTGTCAAGGAGCGACAACGAATTGAGTCTGAGTACGCCACATCCCTCAAGTGAGTAAACTCTTTGGATCGTATCTCAATTCTGACTGGAGTATTCAGGTCAGATTTCAGGTCCGTCTGCCAGAAATGCTTGCCCGCTGCCCAATGCAAAAGCGAACCAAAAATAAGAAACAAAAATAGAATACCCCCCAAAAAAACCTAAAACACACCCCTAAAACAAAACAAAACAACACAAAACAAAACAGAAAATCCCCACAGGCCAAAATCACTCCTTCTATTCATTGTGTGAAAAGTATTTTCCCTCCAGTAATCCCTTAGCCAATTTGCTGAAGGTTTTCAAATTTATGTCAAATATATTTCTCATCGAAATCCAGTCCTCGAAAATAAGTTTCCTTCTTGAGAAACAACAGGAAACATCCACCAGTTTTCCAGAATTGTGCTGAACCCTGAATAGCAGTGCATTGTTGGTACTTAAGTGCTGCAAAGACCGGGTTCTATCTAGGCTGGCAAATTTGAAACAGTGGCCAGAGTAACTGAGGTGAGTGCACGCTTTGGCCGACATCTTTTTAATTCAGTGCAGTAATAAATCCAACTTCTTCTTGCCAGTCGCTTGGAATGAAGTAGCTTTGCTTGGTGACAGTGGTGATTGACAGCTGGCACACTGAAAGAACTGTCAAACATCACAAGAAAGCACTCTACATGTAGAATACTTGCAGGGAAAAAGCCAACAGGAAGGTGGCAGGCCTGAAAAGCCAGTGTGCAGGCACAGGAAACATACATTTTATACATTTGTTACCTGTCGTTGTCGGCTATAATCAAGTAAAGGGATATTGTTACCTGTACCAAAGTGCATTCAAACAATGTACATGTACATCGTACATTTACCTCCTGTGATGTACATGTACATGTACTCCTTCTTTGTAAGTGCAAATTACATGTGTTGTACATGTACATTGTACACTGCACACTGCACATTTGTTATAATGGTCCCATGTGCATGCACTCTTTGCCGGCTTGGTGCAGTTTGTACCTGTGGGCGCGCATGCCTACATGTATGTACATGTACTTGTAATCAGATTAAAATGAAATTACCCATTGGTTTTTATCTCAATTTACAGTTGATTTTTTTTTTCTGCTTGAAACCTTGATTGATTCCGTCTTGAGTGTCTGGTTGAGTCATTTGGGGGTAATTTTTCTGGGCATTGTATGCATCAGTGAAAGAAGCCTTAATTAAGCAGGTGACGGACAAAAAAATTGCCCTCAAGAGTTTCCATATCGTACTAGTCCATGTACATTGCTTTATATACAGAAGTGACTAGATACTAACCCGTGAAACCTGGTCTGCTATTTTTCTCAAGACTCTTAGAGGGTTCATGCTTGGACTCTGTTTCTGCATCAATTGAAAAAGGAAATCCCAAACACAATGATAAAATTGGAAAATGAATAGCACAAATGGGTCGGATTCGAACCAGGGACTATGGATCTGTAGTTCAAATCACTACCAACTAAGCTACCGAAGCGACGTAATGGATTCCCGTTTTTGACATGTCTTAAATGGTGTATTGCATTGTCCCGTCTTCATGAATCATTGGTCACCCCAGCTACTGAAAAAAAGTAGCGCACCAGGTTTCACAGGCTAGTATTAAGTCGTTTCCTTTATATACCGCCGTTACCCATGTCCTTAATGTTTTAACCAGTTGGAAAAATACACGTACAGTACATTATTAGTTGGTCCGTCGTAAACATGTCACTGTGCATGTTATTGTAACATTCTCACCAATACATGTACTTGTCTGCACATGTACATGTACCATGTACATAACTTAATTTCCGCAATATGTACATGTGTATTGCATTCTGCTCATTGTAGGTGTACATGTTTGTACATGTATGTTCAGGTATCTTGGCTCTGTGTTTCTTATCTTTATCCACTTAAGACCAGGGATTAAATTTATATAGGGCTGAGAGAAACAGCACAATGTACACCGGTGTGATAAGTTGAAATGTTAAGCATTTGATCTGAGTTATTTCTGAGCGCTCCGCCTGTCTGATAAAAACAGCATCTGGCTAGCTAATCACGCAATTTGATACACAATGTACATGCATGTACATCATACACACAGTAACTCTGTATTGAATAAAAATGCACATGTATTATACATGAACTTGTAAGTGCATGTTGTTGAAATGTACAGTGCTCAGGTACAATTGATGAAACAATTTTCAGTCATGTACATGTACCGGTACAGTGTTTTTATGAAGCAGCACATACTCTGTACGTTGTACATGTACATGTATGTATGTGAACATACCGGTATCATCACTTGTAGATTTGAGTTGCACATACATGGTGATTGACCTAAGTTTCTACAATTAAGGCGCATACTGTACGGTACATGTATAATACATGTACATTGTACATATCTGCACATCAACTTTGTGTACATATGTACATGTATATGTACTTGTAATTTTGGTACATGTAAATCAGATTTATTTGGGGAAAAAGAAACTTAAAACTATTAAAAGATGCATAGATTGTCATTGAGCCATCCACAGTGTACCTGGTACATTACTGGCATGTACATGTACATGTGAGCTTTTATTATCAGTGGTCATATTATGTGCATTGTACATGTACATTACATGCCTGCAGATAATGTTACAAAGCTATTGTAGTAATGAGGAAGTTGCAGTATAAGTGTGTGTGCTTTTTTTTTTCCCAGAAGCGCAGCAATTGCTGTTGGATTGATTACATTTAGATTGACGTGTCTCTGTTCCAGATTGTCGAAATTTGCATGCATGTAAGCATAGCGTGGCGGATGTGTTCAAAGAAATTAGTATCTCATGTTACAAAATGTGCTCAAATACAGGTGTGGGTCACACACGTCAGCAATATGTGTCCAGAGTATTCATTTACACTTGCAGAATAACAAATGAGGTTGACATTCCGTCCAAAATGACATTAACCATCTACTGTACATGTACTATGCACATGCATCACTGGGTTGAAAGATTTGCGAAGTCTTGGGCGGCGCTTTGTGTGCCTTGGGAGGCCATGCACTCTGTCTTGTCTTGAGATGTGGGAGCGACTTGCCTGTCGGGCGGACACATCTTGCCTTGATTAGCTGGTGGAAACTCCAGCGATTGCCTTCCGTGGGTTGTGGCATTTGTAATCCAAGCCCAACCCAATCCATCCTGGCACACTTTGTCATTACTTTGCCTGATGATTCGCAAGCAAAGGCAGATGCATGAGCAGTCCATGCATCAGAAGGCAGATAGTCGTCAGGAAAAGTGGAAGGGGTGTTTTAATTTGGAAACTTACAGAGGCCCATAATTTTGTCCCCTTTTGCAAGCCTTTTCCCCTGTTATAGCTGTAATTTACATGAAGATTGTGTAAGGGTTTTAATGCAAAATCTTGGTGCAAAATTTGAGTTAAGCAGAGTTTCGTGTAAGGAGGGTTGCACAGTGTACCCCTGAAGGCTTCTCAAAGTTTGGGGTATTTTTGCACAGTGTACCCCTTAAGGCTTCTCAAAGTTTGGGGTATTTTTGCATATTTTGGGGCAGGTTTGGTATCATACCTGATGAATTTCTTGTTGGACTTTGTGTCAAAGGTCTAAGGCGATGGTGTTGGATTTTGTGTGAGTCGGTACGCACAGGGATCATTGTGTGCAGTGTCTGGCTTGCTGGACCAACCTAACCAAGTGTTGGGACCGTGATTGATTTTGTCAGGTTTAGTACTGCTGCAGTGCAAGTCATTCTATACTGCATAGACCCATCCATATCGTATCACTCCAACCTCCAATGGGCTCATTCTGTTGGAGTTTATCAGGTTTGGTACAGTGACCTGCATGTACAAATACATTTATAGACAAATATATTGAATTTGTTGGGTTCAGTATGCTCCCTAGTGCAAGAGCCTGGGGGGTTAGGGTTTGTTAAAGTCCGCTTTTGGCTTTCCATGAATGCACTTCGGATCGCAAGAAGTGGTAGTTACAAAATGTCCCTAATCACTTCAGAATAAATTTATAGCGTAAAATCGCATACATGTACTACAAAATACTACTCTGATGGTATTCTGTAGTACTTAGTCCCTTTGACTTTGATGTCAGACAGTAATCAGGGTGCCTACATACAGTGTATATCTTGGGCTGAAGTACCAGTAGGCCTACTGTACCATGTGGGTCATTCCGTGAGGTTGGGGCACAATTTGTGACGGTGTCCTTGTTACATGAGTAACTTTTTACCACCTGTCATGAGTAGCAGTAGGTCACTTACTCTGTAAAAGTAACACACACCTCCGTGTTCAGCCTTGCAAGATGTACATGTACATGTATAACAATGTCAATTTGGACTCCACATACAGGGAAATATGTAACACGTAACAATGGACACCGTCACAAATTGTGCCCCAACCTCATGGAATGACCCATGTACTAAGAAGTACACATAGTACATGCACCTGAAACAAATAGGCTGTTGAACTTCACAAACTACCGTACCATTTGCTGGTACTAAGAGTAGTGCACATGTACATGTAGCTTAAGGTGAGGTTAGGGATATGAAAGCAATTACCCACACTGCCCTTTTTTTTCCCCGTCTGAGCGATGTAAAGCTAAACTGTAATTTTAACTGGCCCCAATGGTCGGATGGGAAATGCCAACATGTGAATACATGTGCAGTACATGTACATGTACCTGTACCGAAAGTATATGTGTGTAATTGAACAAGCTTCTCCCTATCCAGGTTGTCCTGGTGTCTCGTGCTATTTTGTCAGCTTGATTTAGTTCAGATGGTAGTGTCCTCAGTCCTGCTGGTGCAGGCAGTAGAAAGGAAAAGCAAAAAAGTCCTGGGTTCATTTACTTTCTGTTGTTTATTCTTTTCCTTCTGTGATGTGTATACAAAGCTCACTTTTGCCTTTTGTATTGCAGTTTTACTGTGAAACGTGCACGTACATGTGAATATGCAAGTACAGGCTTTCGGGTGCTTGGACTCTGTTACCAGAAACTTTTGGTAAAACGGTTACCCGACTATGGATATTCTGCTCTGCACTTCACACGTACGTGTACATATGCATGTCTACATGTACCAATACTTGCTGTGTCTGTTTAAATGCAACCTTTCATTATTTTTGTGTGTTTTGTTCACAGGAGACTCATCAAGAACTACCAACCAAAGAAAAAAGAAAGTGAAGATGTCACGTAAGATGACTTGTCAATCTGCGTTGATAGTGTCTGCCTTGATATTGTCTGCCTTTTTGTTGTGAATTGAGTAAAAACATAAATTTCAGTGGAGTTTTGATAGTTACACTTTCTCTTACATGTATCTGTAGGAAAAAAAGCGACTATCAATCCAAAATCACACGCACACAAATCTGTAAACACTCGGAATTTAACAGTAGTAAAGTGTTTAATTCTGTGGGGATAGGTCTGGGAGGCCCATAACAGCTGGCTTTTGCATTGGGTTTGGCATACCTCAGAAAAACAAAGTCCAACAGCCTCTGTGCACAAAGTCCCTTAGATGGGTGTTTAACTTTGTGTGAATGGGGAAGGTTAGGGCCAGCAACCCTTGGGGGGGTTCGGGTTAAATGACTGATACTAATGTCATTTCAGAAGAACTTTTAGTGAGGAAATAATTGTCAGAAAAGAAATAACCCAAGTTAAATCGTGGATCATCCTGTCTGTGTTATGTGCATTGATTTGACATCTGACACCTCACAGATTCACAGGTTGCGAAGTATACAATAAATGTGCCATAGATGCAGTGGTCATTAATACTTGCCTTAAAAAAAAAATCAGGGAAAAATACTCAGCGCTCCCCAACATGTTCATGATGAAAGCTCGTTTAATCATCATTTTACCTCATCTTGTTATTTTTGGGAGTTATCAGAATACAGAACACTTTTTGTGGAAATTTCCTTCCGCATACAGTATAATCATCTTTAAGGGCAGTTTGGAAGGTTATTGCCCACTTTTAAAAAGAAAGCCAATGATAAAGTACACAGGGTTTGCACGCCTCCTGGAAAACCTGGAAAATCCTGGAATTTTATACCCATCCTGGAAAGTGCTTAATCAAAAAAAAATTCCTGGAAATTACAGTAAAATCAATATAACTTTTAAAATGAGACAAAAGTGATCTAATTAACTGTGACAGAAAATTTACCACGATCGATCCATCCCCGCATACATTGTCGCTATGTTGTTCATTATTCAATCATGCGTGGTCTACACACTCAGAAATACACCCTCGTTCCATCAGCGCTACGAGCAAAATCAATTTCGAATGGTGCCCACAATGTGATTCTTTCCATTTTGCATAGGTGGGGCACCAAGAATATCATTACTAAATTTTCTTGTAGTCAAATTTTCCCTTCCTTTTTTTGTAGCTCCGTGGTGAACTGTCTGTTGTGGCTATAATTATGAAATCATTCTCTATCAAATTTATGTACTTTATTTAATACATAATTAAATAATCCCCATTCATTATAAACTAATAAAGCTCAGTGTAAAAGTGAAACTGTGAATGTGTCGAACCTTTTTCATTAACGTTGAATGAACAGGGGAAGTTTTTTATGATCGCCAAGTGTGTGTAGGCCTACCTTGTGGTCCAGTTGTCACTGTCAGAACCTGAATTAGTCCCGGAAAAATCAAACTTTTGACCTGGAAAATCCTGGAAAAGTCCTGGAATATTTTTTTTCACAAGGGTGTATGAACCCTGAGTACTGATTTGACCCCTTATTCCAGATGCATGCATTTGTTGGACCAATGACCTTTTACCCATCCCTCCCTCCTCCCCTCCCCACCAGATTCTCCACGGTCACATCCTTCCGCAACATCCTGACAGAGCTGCAGGGCATCGCCAACCAGCACGACCTGATTGCCGAGGGGCTGATGACCCGGGTCACCAAGGAGGTGCAGGCGGCCATCGCTGAGTTCAAGGCGGAACGCAAGAAGCTGCTGCAGGATGCGCGGGCCAAGGAGGCGGCTAAGGACCGCTCCATCAAGAAGATGGATCAGGTGAGGGCATCAACCGAATGCGTCGATGCGGTCCGGTCATGTTTACTGACAGTCAGTGAAAGGCGCATCGATAAATTATCCTGAAAATGGTAACGTTACGAAAAGCGTAAACTTCCCCGTGTCACACAGTGAGTGCTTATTTGGAGAATAACCACACTCTGTGCTTTTGGTCAGGTCATGCTCCTGGAGTGCTGCCTGGCAAAAACCAACACTCTAGAACATGAAAAGTGAAAGTTTTCATTGACTGTCGGTGTAGGTGATCCATTTGAATCAAAATGAGTCACAAGTCACGTTTGAGTTTGATGCTTTTTTAAAAAGGAAACTTGCAAAGTGTACATCGGCAGAAACGGAAACGTTCAACTTTTCTCACCCACATAATATTTGCTTTCATCAGAATTCCAAACTCAGTGAGTGATGCATCAGTATAAAGTGGCCAGCTTTCTCTTTCCAATCGGAATTAAAGCGATATTACTTCCCACAAATGAGTAGAAGACTTATTACGTTGCATCCGGTCTCTTATTTTGATATGGAGCTCTTTTGCACCGCAGGCAAACTGAAACCGCAATCTTTCCAGGAAGTGAGTGTACAACAAAATGCCTCTAATCAAGCAGCTGGGCTTCATCACTGACTTTGCTTGCCTCATTTCATCTTTTTTTTTTTCCTGACCAGTCAAGAGAGACGTACAGACAGGCCTACAATGCATTCATCACTGCCAAGCAGCAGTTTGAGAAGGTGGACAGTGACCTTTCGCAGAGCCGGGCACAAGTGTCAAAGGTAGTTGAGAAAAAGTATGGAAAGACACATTTTAAGGAAAGCTCAGTGGAGCATTTTCTTCCTGTGCAATAGAAATTTCAACGTGTGAAACGTTTTGCCCCAAGCCCAGGGTTTGATTTGAGTCGGAAATAGCAAGGAAAATGGCAGATAACTTGCCGCGGATAATATTCATGAAGTATCTGAAAGACATAAGAGTAGCTAGTTGTATACCATAGATCAAGTGCAGAAGATGAACAGACAATAAGCCTCCTTGCGAGTTAAATTTGAATAAAATCTGGTACACTGGGTTTGTTAAATTCATGTGAATGTAACAATTTGAATTCTCCGTACTCAAGACGCTGTTGCTATACCTTGTGGTTCGGGGCAAGCTTTTGCTTAGTTACATATTAAGAGACACTTCACACCAACACACTGTTTTCAATGGATAAGAAGGGCACAAAGGAAGCCGTCCATTCCAGAGATGGTGGTTGCTATGCAAAAGCTTGCCCCCGAATCGCGAGTTATAACAAGTGTCCTTAGTCTGTGGAATTCAAATCGTTATGTTAATGTTCAATCAGATAACTTGGGGTACCAGAGTTGATTCAAATTTAACTCGCAAAAGGCTTATTCATTAGACGTTTGCTGTTTATAGTCGTTTGAAGTCGTTCTCATCTTCTGTTTTGGTAAACTAATGCACAGAGCAAGAACAACATGATGCAGAAGGACCAACATCGGGAGGACTGCAAGAACGAGTACATACTGCAGCTGACCCAGACAAACAAGGACCAGCATGAGCACTACTACACCGAACTACCCGGCGTCTTTAAAGTAAGTGACCCCGATCACGCCCTCGAATGCTCGCCGTGCTGCCTGTGCATCCTCCGAGTCAGTTTGGCATTTGGTTCAATCCTGCAAAGTCCTCCGAAACCTCCTGGTGGATTCTGAAAGGTGAAGGAGGGATGGCGCTGACCCTTTCTGTGGTAGACGTGACAAAAATCCTGCAGCGGATGATTTCTGTTGGCCTCAGTTGATTCAGTTAGCGACTTGTTTTATTGCACGACATTAACCAGGGATGTACCAAGTACGTGTATTTGCCCATGAGAGAATGGTTTATTTTCAGTCTTGAATGGAGACTATTTTTCACGCCCCCATGGAGGCTTGCCGTGTTGAAATGATGGACTTTTGCTTCCCTTTGAAACAGCATCCTCCAGAGCCAGGATAATAATTTTATTCGAGTTGGGGTATCCCAGCATGTTTTGTAAGAAAAAAAGTTCATTCAGGTAGAGATGAACAAGTTTAGTGTACTCCAGCTGTTGTAGTGGGTTGGATTCGGAAGGTTGTGACGATTGGCTGCTGCTGGAGTTTGGTTGAGGTAAAGGGACTTGTGCCACGTACATCCTTCTGGATCCTTTTTCCAAATCTCTCATCTGCCTTAGGCTTCAGCTTCATCTAGAGTTTCCCAACACACCTGTTTGAACTTCATATAAAGTTTGGCCGTCGGTGAGTCTTTTGTTACAGAGAAAAATTGGAGAGCCAAAGGACTTATTTGTGATTGAGTCATTCAGTTAGCAGCGATTCCCAGAGGACGAAAAACAAACTGCAGGATTGACGGTGAAACTTGGTAGACACTGGAATGTATTTGCAGGAAATGTAGTGGGGTGATTCACAGACTCCGCGACTGAAAACCTGCAGCATGTGGGTCGAGGCACTTTCCGGCTGGGCGAGGTGTTGTCTATTTTTAGCTTGCTGCCCGGGAGGCTCTCCCGAGACCCCACTCCGGTACTTCCTGTTGTGTTTCACTTGAAACCTGCTCTGTCAAAACACGATCAGGTTGACGCCATTCGTTGCTGCAGCTGTCAGATGGCATCACGAGAAAAACTCTGTATGTGTGGGTGATGTTGGGAGGTGCGGTGTTGACTATTTTGTGACAGGTATGCCGAAGCGTTATGTCATCTAACAACAGGACAGGAGTGTACTCATAGCTCTGTGTACAATTGTTGATATCACACTTTTTCTTCAGTTTGGGAGTAAGTTCCACTGTTTACTTGTTTTTGTGTAAAGCAGCTTATTTTGACAATGGAATCAGTCAAAAGCTCTTCAACCTTACCTTCTTAGGTAAGTTTGAAGGACCTCTTTTATTTTTTTTCTCATGCTCTGTCGACCAGGAGTGCCTTTTGTGATAGGACCAAGATTGTGCCCTCTGAGAATGTAACAACTACCACCTTCTTGTCGCTTCCACTGATATCAAGCATTTACATCATGGTTGTATTGTCGTAGCACATAGTAAGGTGTGTCGAAACGAGTCAAGCCAAATGTCCCCTGCATGTTCCTTGAGCTTGTCTTCTGCCTTTTCTTTCCAATTCGCAGAAAATCCAAGAGATGGACGAGAGGAGGATAATGAAGACCAGCGACTTCTACAAGGTGTATGCTGAGTGCCACCGTACCGTACTGCCCATCATCGGCAAGTGTCTGGACTGCATCACCCAGGAAGCTGAAAGCGTCAACCCGGAGGAGGTACTTGGACTTATCGAAGGGCCCCTGCTGCGTCCCAATTTTGTGGCTTGGGCTTGAATTTACCCACAAGTCTGTGCCGTGTTAGCTGCAGCCTCTTCCCGTAGCATTGTGTGTAATTTCAAGTCGCAGCCAAGAAATTCTGATGCGGCCTCATTTCCCAACGGAACCCTTGTTTTCAGTCTCCACGTGATCATTTCAGTGGGTGCTTCGAGGCCTGTTGGGATTTCTAAAATAAAAAAAAGTGATAAAAATTGCAATTTCTTGTTAAGCTGTTATGTTTGGGTCTCTTGCCAAAAATGAATGGTTTAGCGTGTGTATCGCTTTGCAGCAAACATCGCTCCCTGACACAGTCTCGGAGGTGCAAAAAGCAATGATAATGGGAAGAAATTTTTCCACAGATTTTGTGTAAATGATCACCGTGGGTCAGTGGTTGTAAAATCTTACTTTGGAAAGGGCTGTGGTTGCATTATCTTGTCATTTTAGAAAGTTGGTATTTTCAAATCAAAGTAATACTGAGCCTAGTACAAGTGCATTGTGTACAATACCACTGAAAAACAGTTACAAATGCCAAAAATAACCCGTTGTAATTTTTTTTTCTTTGGGTGGTCCCGACAGGACTCGAGAAAGGTCACAATAAAGTACAAGTCCGGCCTGGTCCCCCCAGACGACTTCCAAATGCTGGACCTGGACGAACCAGCGAAGGAGGAGCCAGAGAAAGAGGCGGATGCCGTGTCAGGCAACGGCGTGCCTGCCGGAAACAGCTCGGGCACCGTTATGGGAAGGAACAAGAAGGCTAAGAAGGGGCTGCGATCCATCTGGTCGAAGGTAGGGCAACATTACGGGGGAGGTAGCATGGAGAGGTTGGTGGCCAAGTCTCAGACCACCAAACGCGCTGATATCTGTACAATGAAATATGTATTCTAGCCATTTTGATAGCAAAGTAAAAATACCCCCCCTCCCCAAAAAAACCACATGATGCCGGGAAAGCAATTGTAATTCCTTGAAAATAGGACGCTTAACCTTACATCTGCTCAAGTCAAACTTCTGGTGTTGCGTGGTAGTCGCAGTTCTGGAACTAACACAAATTCGATTTTCTGTGAAAGCATAGGTTTTTAGACCTTCAGTGCCATGTAAAATAGGGACAGAGCCTAAGTAGCTTAACCACAAACACTGCTAAGCAGATCGACATGCTGTGAGCATTAATCAACTGAGAGCCATTCGTGGGCAGTGCGTACTGCTTGAAACTTTGGCTGGTAACCGTAGCTTGTCCAACACATCTTTCCTGCGCTCAGCAAATGCGTGTCCCTGGCAGCTGTGTGAATACGATATGTATTTGTAAACACCTTAAAATTGTATTAACTAAGCTTGAGTGTGCTGGATTGTCAGAAAAATACAGCATCTATGCACACCTGCGTTGGCATTTCTAGCATGCGCTGAATTGAACGAAGCCCTTGCACAGTTGGATGGAATTTCAATGCGGGTGCCATTTTTCATATTAGCTCCTCTCCAATCAATCATCAAATTTACTCAGTAGTCCGTTACTCAACGTGGGGAAGTTGCGCTGGATTCCACCGAACTTGGCAGCTTCCCTGAGCCAAAGAAATTACGGCCATCCAAGCAGCGTTCCCGTTGATTTGGAAATCAAGAAAAATGCCACTGCAGTATTTATCCTGGCAACTGAAATCTGGCTGCAGCCTTGTGGAATTCTCCTGTTGCCTTATAAAAGCCTGTGCCTTAGCCATGTACATGTATTTAGACGTTTTGAAGTATCCTTTGATCCGTTCCCAGACAATGTGGCTTGATAGCACTCGTTCTGATATTACAGTGAGCCGGCTTCTACTGTGCTTTCCCGTTGTCCTTGATGCAACATATAGTGTAGACTGCATGCAAGCTTTTAATGAAGTCTGGAAATGCTCGTAGTCGAGTGCAGCAGGTGATTTTGTACACATGCAGCAAACCCAAGGAAAATCTAACCTGTTACAAAAACAGTTGTGTTGTAGTACCATGTTTGAATTAAAAACAAAATGCCAAGACAATCTCTCAGCGATTCTACTACTGTAAACCAGCATTTTTGGAACTTTCATTGCAGTAGAATTTTCAAACTGTGCCCAAAATGAAAGTTCCAAGACAGATCCTTTATAATGGATCAGTGAATCTCAAAAACTAGTTGCAGCTTTTGTCGCACCGGTTTCTAGATAAATTAGAGATTCATAGACAGTCTCTAAGTGTAACATGGAAGAGCCAACTTAACTGGAGTGCTAGGTTCTGCCAACATTTCTAAAAGGAACAAAGAGAGAAATAGGGAAGCTGAAGTAATGATTTACAAAGCTGGGGACAAGGGAGGGTGTTTTGCCAAATGTAGATCAGTGCAGTTATGTGCAATGTGTGCTTTCCAATTTATATATGCGCTTGTATTAATATATCCATAATGCCTATCAGCATGCGCTGCTGCCAGTTGGTGCAGATGTACATTCACTGGAATTAATTTGGCTTGGCCGTTAATGCCTTTGACAAATGTTTTTCTTACTTTTGTCATTTTTTTTTAAATTAATGAATTTATTTTAAAACATTTTTGGGTTTTATTTCGATGGCTTGTTGAGCTCACAATGCGGTGTGAATTAGTCATTTTTACGCCAAAAATATTTTTGGTTTTGTTTTATATTGGATTTAAGATTTTGGTATTTATTATTATGAGTGAACTAATTTCAATTTCTTTTTGCTCCAGAAACTGAGGGAACACTGGAATTTTGTAAATAGGACGGATGAAATTTAGAAATTGTGAACCTTGTCGTGATGGGTGACAGCTAGCCCCAGTCTGTGGCCCCTTTTCACTGGAGTAGACACCAGCATCTACTCTAGTGCGGGGTCATAGACTAGGGCTAGGGGACAGCCAGTTGTGAGAAGACACAACTTTCACCCAAAATCTTTTATTTCATGAACATCCATGCAAAATTCACTTGTAAAATGTCTGGAGAGTGCTTGAAACCCCGTCCCACAAACAAACAAACAAACAAACAAACAAACAAACAAAAAAAAATACCCGAATAAAAGAACAGAAATCCCAGAAAGATTGATTGAAGTGTGGTGCCGTCAATTGCAGGCGGTAGTAGCAATGCAGAATCTGTGAGAAAAAAAAAGGTTTAGGAAATGTCAGCAAATTGCCCCCATCACACAAATTTGAAACTTTTGCATGTGACTCGGGGAAATTTGAGTATCGAACGAATGCCCATGTGGACACATCAATCTTTGTTATTTATTTTCCTGTTATTTCCAGAATATCAGTGTTTCCCTCTGGAGAGCTCACCGAATCTACTCTTACTTTATTTATTATTTTTTTTAAAATAATGACTTCTTTTGATGCCATTGACTTGTCATCCCTCATTCCACCCCTCCAATATGCTCCATTCACCCCATCCAACCATCAATTCATCCATTCACTCTTACGTATTCATGCCACCGAAACTCCAAATCCAAAAAAAAAAACTAAACAAAGGCGGTCTCGAGTGTCGCACAAGTACCCAAGGTAACTCCTTTTCCTTATCATATAGAACAGTATCTGTAGCCCTGCCTCGGCCATCCCGGGTGACCGGGATGCGCTGTGAATGTCCCTGCGTTTTGATTGCAGCATCTTTCTCGCCTGCTGTCTCCTTTATTTTGTACATGGACCTGTTGCGTGTATGTAGAAACTCAGAGACTCAGCTGTACTAACTGTAATGGAACCGTCCACCCATCTTGTTGGTTCTGGTCATGTGATGTGATGTTGCATGTTGACGATGCATGTCGACCCTAAGTAGTAGACCCTAACCCAGTTGATACTAGCAAGCAAGAATGTATTCTGAACAAGCGCTTTGCCCATTGTGTTCCTGTAAAAGTTGTTTTTTAATCTAATACATTTGAGCGGGCGTCAAAGGTACACACATTAAAAAATTCAAATTTCAGTTGGTTTGGTGCAAAAACAGAAGCGAAGCCAAACACCGAATTTGCCAGGGGAAGGTCAAACTTACATGTATTATCAGCTTGGATTTTCTCTGTGAAATTTTGAACCTATTTGGAAATAGGGACTGAAAATTAGCAATTTGTGTAAAATTCGAAGGGGAGGGGAGATAGCATAAGGTTTTGTATTTCAACCACCTTTGCTTTGAAGAGCGGTGGAAAAAACTTTGCTCAAACAGTTATCTCTGAATAGCACTCATATACAAGACACCCAGGATACCTGTACTTCAGGCATGATAGCAGCTGTACCCAGCCCTCATCCCCCCCCACATGCTGGCTTTTTGTTATTGCGCAGAGTCTTTTTAGTTTGAGCTTGTTTAGGCTAAGTAACTTCAGCGAATGCCAGTGCAAAGTGGATTTGACTCTAGACACACAGGGCAACCGAATGAATATTGGCACACAGGCACATGGAGTTTCAATTTTCTGGATTCGGATGTAGCATGAACTAAGCAGTTCCAGTTCATGAAATAAAATTCTGAGCAAGCATTTGGTCAGAATTCATAAAGAGTAGTCCCGAGGTGAATGGAGGCATCCTCATCTCCCTTCCCCTTCCCCAGCACCCAAGCCCCGCCCCACCCGCCCATCCCGTATCCCCCAATCATCCACCCTTCAGCCTTCATCTTTATTCACATTGATTTCTTCTTTTTCTTCTCTTTTGTTTTCCCCCGATCGGATCCTGAACCCCTGGCCGTCTTGCTTTTCGTTTTTTTTTCTCTTGGTCGGTAACCCCCTCGTCTCCTTCCCCCCTGCCAGGATGACGATGGGGTAGGGCGCAGCAGTATACGCAGGTTAAAAATCCCGCACACGCCCTCATTTAGGCGGAAGGTATATAACCACTTCCCCTTCTATTTTTCTCTCTCTCTCTCTGTTTTTTTTCCTTTTTTTGGACATCACTGCACGCTTCTTCGGCACTGCATTCACATTTCTCATGTTCTTTTCTTTTTTTAGTTCATGGTGTTACATTTTTGCTGATCATCGAATGTTGGCATTTTGGCTTGAAAAGGGAGACATTGTGGCAAAAGCATCATGGGACACGTATGGCCAAATGTATCCAAAGATAATGTATTACTTTAAAACTTGACCATGTGCAACATTTTTTTTGGGGGGGTCCCATTTCCCCGGTGTCTACGCTTTGCCACAACGATGTATGCCTGCACACTTGGCCAAGATGGCAGAATTCGTGGTGTGGCTTTTGTCTGTGTCTTGCTAGAGGCTGGTGCATTTAAGGGCATACGTCCATCTACATTGCGTCAAGGGATGACATGCTCCATTGCACGATGTTGCTCGCTTCAGCAAGTTTTCCAAAACTTAGTAAAGAGTCAGGACATTATTTGGAACTGACCTGTTGAAATTTCCTTTGAAGTTTGAACTAGCCAGACATCTTTAGTCTAACACCAGATGTATCAAAATGGCCCGATCAAACAGCTTAGCTGGGGATTGTGCATTTGGGGGCCCTGTTCCTATAACAGAAGGTAGACCTACGTACTTTGTTTTGATTCACCTTGTTAGTTGACTCTGACATCATGCTCAGTAACTGTAGGGTTGATGTGAAAAGAGGGGAGGGTTTTGAGTTTTGAGGGAAATTATGAGGGGAAACTGTGAGTGTAGTAACACATAGCACATGGTGGATTCAAATTTGCATGGCAGGTTTATCAGTAAGAAAGTCGCACATTCTCTCACAATTTGCAATTCGAAATTTCAAAAAAACAAGGTCAGTCCAGTTCAGAGAGCGTCGCTTTTGGTGTTTTTGGTGGCGTGACCAGTTCTCCACAGATTAGAAAAAAATGACAAAAACTTGGTGGGGGGGTGCAAATGCCCAATCCCTACCTAACTCACCTGTAATCCATTTTCACTCGTCCATGCTGGCTTTCCAGCAGCAAAGGCTTTTTTTGTAGCACTATTGGTGGGAAACTTCTACAATACATCAGTCTACTCTCAGTAAGAACACTCTAGCCCCATCTGCGTGCATCTTCATACATGTCAAGGTAACCTTCACAAAAGGTTTGGTAATTCCCACTGCAGTATAATTACAAGTATATGACAGGAGTTTTCAAATGCTTCTGTCAATTGTGTCTTGAATTTGAGTTTTTTTCAAGCCTCTTTTTGACAATGGAATTCTGCCAAACTAGATCCCTTCCCCAGTCATACCCTTAAAGTAGTTAACTCCAGGACTAAGCATGGTGTATCTGACAAAAGTTTGTATTCAGGAAACAATAACTGTAGAAAGAAAATGGTTGTTCAGAGACGGAACGTCAGCTTTTTTTTTTCCCACTTAAAGACCCCCTTACTTTTATCACAAGCAGATGCAGCACAGTACAATGTAGGTGTGGATTCCTGTCCCGTACTCACTTTTTGCACTGTGCACATTTACCAAGGTGGCAACAAGTTACTTAGACACCAGTCTGTTTTCTCCGAGAAACCCCAGCACAAGTACACTTACCCGAATTAAAGATTTTGCAACTGTGTCAGAAGGACTGTAGACCAATAGAATTAGAATGTAATTTGCTCCCTTTTATGCAAAAATCCATGTGAGCACCTTTCGCCAATAGCTTTGCCAGCTTTTCCTGAAAGCACAGTCCTGATTCTCGCCAGTCTTTCACTGCCAGTGTAATTTTTTTTTTTAAAAGTCAGACTATCAACTTCAATGTCTGTCTTACGTGGTCTATTCTTCACAATACGAAAGTGACATATACCCTGACCACTGGAATAATACGTCTATAGACCACTGAGTGCTTTGCTATGCACGTAGCTCAGCAGACAGTTTTGTGAAATTCAAATTGCAGGCACGTTCAGCAGATAGGCCCTTGAAAATTAAGTGTTAGAAAAAAAGGTCAGTAACGACATTGTTAAAACAACATTTCATAGGGAAACATTCTTCTGATCACTTCTGGAAAGATCACTGTCATGTACGTGCAGCGGTCATGTTGCCGAGCAGTCTGGTGCTCATCATGTACATGTGCCAGTGATTTTTCACTGTGAATTCCATCGGGACCTCTAGGACCATGTCAATGATGGCAGCAGTGTAGTTGTTAAGGAGTAGTGCTCATTTAGCCCTTTAATGACTCCTACATTCTACATCAGTTGTATTCTCAGCATTATACACTGTAGGGATTATCTATACGCTGTCACCGTACACAAAATACTAATTCCGGTTTGGACTCATAACAAGTGACAGTGGCATATTTGCATGAAATCACGTGTAACAAGGGTGGAAATAATCTTAAAAATTGTTTGGGATCTTAATTTTTTCTTTTTGTTTATTGTGTCAGCACGGATTTTGTTGCTTTGCGTAGAGATGCTTTGCATGCTGTAGTGTTGCTCAAATAAACTAACTGCATGTTGACATGACTACTAATTCTCTGCTTTGTCCAAGTTTCATCCAATCAAAGATTTCCGGAAAACAACAGCAAAACAGAATGCATCTTTTTTTTTTCTCTGGGCATGAGCCCTCTCTGTATTTTGTTTTTAAAGAGAGTTTTTGCCAAAGTAAACATGTCAACGAATCTGTGTTTTCTGTGTTACATTTTCCAAGTGTCTTCTTGTACTTTCCTACCCTCTCAGTAACCTTCAATACCTGTCGTGAGCTCAGTTTCTGAGTCTTTGTTTTTCCACCAAAGTTTCCCTCATTTTGTGATGACCTCCTCTTCTCTGCCAGTTCTCCTTTTTGTGCACCTTTCCAATTCCCTGCTCCTGTTTTCCTATTTTCTGTTTCTTCCAGCAACAGATTCTTCGGAGGTTGTCATCCTGTACACTTTCTTACCCTTGATTTTTTACCGTAGTATTTATTTGGCTGTACCTTGTAGATACTAATTTTATCATAGTCCTTTACCTTTTTTGCTTTGGTTACACTTGGCCTCTTTTTCTCCACTTCTGAACTAACAATTCCTATTTTTTTTTTGGTTCTAGATTTCCCTACACTTTGTGTCTTTTAACGTCTGAAAGTTTCTTCTGTCCAACTTTTCGTTCGCTTTCCTATGTAGAACTCCTTGCTTCTTCACCTTTATGTTTCAGGAAGACTCTTGGAGATTGTTTTTTTTTTTTCATTTTTTTGAGGTCGTTGTGGCTAGCCTGTTGTTCATGGCATTTAGCTTGCGTTGCTTGCACCACCCGTAATCCACTGCTGCAAAAAGTCAGATTTTTTCTTCTTTTTGTGATAAAGCTTTGAATTCATAGCTAGTTTTGATTAAGTACTAAGCATTGGCAGCAAACAAAAAAATATTTACCACTTGGCATTGTGGAATTTTTGTTCAATTTTTTGGTAAGTGAAGAGGTTTTCTGATAACAGTCAAAGAGCTTTTGCCGTTGTTTGAGAAACAATTCACAGCTGCAGTTCATTTCTGTTGGGCTGGTAGACCTCATGTGCTGAAGCTGCCAAAGGCTGCCAATGCAACTGACTATTGAGTACATGTGATAATATTGGCGATGCCAAGCACCCATGCAAACTTGCATGAACCGCAGGCAACCACAGCCAAAGTGTCTTTGCCAAAGTTGTTGGTTTACTGTTTGTTTGTTTGGTTTTTGATTTGTTTGCATCAACCGGGGTCTTTTTTGTTTGACAACTTTTTTCCCCGTTAGCCGGAACCGGTAGAAGACTTCAGCCATTTGCAGCCCGCCCAGCAGCGTCGAGAACTTCAAAAGAAAATTGACGAGCTGCAAGGTCAAGTGGACCAGGAAATCAAGTCCAAGTGAGAACTTTAACCCTCTGCTCTCTCTCTCTCTCTCTGGGGATGCCAGTTTTCAGGCAAAAGCCCAGTCCCAGGCTTATTCATTTGAAATGTTGGGCCAATTTCAGGCATTAACAAGTTATGTTCATGCTCCTCTGCTCTGGACGTGAACCTGACTGGCATCTCTGTCTTTGCTCCTTTCAGTCTTCCAACAAATAATTTCTTGGCTGTAGAGCTGAAGCTGACGAAATCTTGCTTGGTTGATCAGTACCCCGGTGTGTTTTGTGGCATGAATGCTGTGCGTCTTAGAATTGGTGTTGGATAGATGATCTGTCTCTTTTTGAGTTAAACACAGTTCTGCCTTTTGACGTGTCAAAGGTGTTTGTTTGTTTACTTGTCAGTGTTCTGGAGGCTACCCTCGACTTGTAATTTGAAGAAATCGGCTTTAAAAATTGTCATTGTGTGACTTTACTCATAAGAACCAGGGAATGACATACAGCATGCGGGCAGTGGGTCACACATGTGGATGTTGCGCAGTCATGTGACCAAGTTTCAACAGAATGGACACAAAAGCACAGCATCTCTGGGTGTTGCGGAGCACTGACTAACGCAGTGCTGTGGGAAGTCTCCTTTTGTTGGGTAAAATTTGGACTGGGATTTTGTGCTGATCAAGAATTTTTGTTGTAACTACCATTCAACACGTGTGTGGCCCAAAGACTGCTAACAAGAATGCATGTATGTGACAAAATTTCATTTGAATGTGCACAAACAATAGCATGTCTGTGAGACGGAAATGCACCCAGGCATTGGTGCAAAGTGGAATGGTGCTCAAGTGCTCTTCAGTAACGGTGTTACATAAGGAGCGTGGTTATCCGTACTGTACATGCAGTGTGGTCTCAATAGGTCAAGATGCAAAGTTGTCAAGAGTGATACAGTCTGACTGCCTTGTTCCCTCGCTTGTGACCCTCCCTCTCCCCTCCCTCTGCAGGGAAGCGTTGCTGAAGATGAGGGAGGTGTACACCAAAAACCCCACTCTGGGCGACCCAGCCACCGTGGAGAGCCAGCTGGCCCTCATCGGGAAGAAGGTGGATACGTTACGGCTGGAGCTGCAGAAGTACCAAGTAAGCGCCACACACTGTTGTCGGCAAGAGTGTGAGTCGGTCTGAGGGATAAAAGCGCGTAGCTCACGGTTTTTTTTATCCCACGGGAAGTGGGAGGCCAAGTTCGTGAATTGCCATCAGAAGATGGAGCTCAGCTGACTCACAAGCTGAGCAAAAATCGGCAGGCTGCATCGTGTTTTTGGCTAAGCCAAGGTTTTCTGGGCTTAGCAGGTCTGACCTACGTAGCAGAAGGTGTTGCTAAATTCTGTTTGAAAAGCGTAAATTTTGCGTCCTGTTTTTTGGCTGAGTTGAAGTTTTGTGCACTTGACAAACTTGGCAATCCTGCGAAATTGGCCAGCCCTCTCAGCATCTGTTCCGTAGGAAGCTGTCCAATCATCAATGTCCGTAGCAGTGTTGAGCAACGTAGACTCACAGGTTCTTAGTACGCAGAGCCCCATAAAACCCTCTTGGAATTGGCTGCCAACTGGGCTGATGATTAGTGCTAGCCTTTACTCAAGGCGCACGTGGCTACCTGGTAGTCTGCATCGTGCTATAGCAGCAGGGCATGCGTTTTGTGTCCAGGTAGCCCCATGCGCCTTGAGTAAAGGTTAGATTAGTGCAGAATCGGTCCCTATTCAGTAAGTAGATCCAAGTTCTTCATTGAGATATTTGATAAGTTGAGCAATATGACATAGAAGCACCGCATCCTAGCTGGCAAATTTGCCCAAATGTTCACAAAGTAGACGTTCCGTGTAGCGTACACATAAGTGCAGAACTCGTCAGTGCAGAAGTTAGTTTAAAGAATATGAAACCATTAGTCGGCAGGTATTCTGAAAACAAGGAATTCACTTCTCTGTAGACAATGTGGTACAGTTTTTTTTTAGTCCTCATCTCATTGTCTCTGCCCATCCTGTAGCTGTTTTGTCAGATCTGTGAATGTCTGCTTTCTATATCACATCCTTTCTGATCTGTGCATGACAAAACAATTTTTCTTTGGTAAATATCTTTTAAGAAGCACGGAAAGGAATGGGCCAAACTGCAGGAAGCTCTGTGCAGCTGACACGCTTGATTATTGTACATTTGTCATTTAAATCATTTGCAGGCAGTCTTAACTTTGATTGGGGACAGTGGGTCGTTCCCCCTCCCCGAAGCTTAATTAAAATCTTTTTAGTGCATGGGTTCTAAACAGATATGAAAGAGATATCTTCACATCTTGTCATTACCTGCTCATTAATTTCACCTGAGTTTTTAAAACTTTCCCAACAAGTTTTGGGTTTTCTTGGATTTTTTTACAAGCCGGCATGGAATGAAGACCCACAAGTTGATGGTTCTTTTTTTCCCCCGTGTTTCCCTAGCTGTGTTTTTGGAATTCTCCAAAATCTCCTCTGTAGATGAAACTGTTACGTCATATTTCAACTGCCAAGGGGTGTCAAAATTAGTAAGGGCTGGACCTTGCTTTACTCCATCCTGTAAAATCATGCTGAACCTCCCAGTGAAATTTGAAGGGTTTGAGACAAAAAATTTCAGCCCTAAAAAAAACCACCAAGTCTGACGTGGTGGCGTTTTCCTGATCACACAATATCCTGAGGTGCCTAATCCATCCACTTCTTTCCATTCTGTGTCCACACAGAAGTACATGGGCTATTCAGCGTATAGCAATAAAGTGAGTAACTCACTACCGTCAGATAGTGTAAGTATGGGGCCCCGTGCTGGGTCCACCAGTCCATGCTTCAAGCCTTGCCTGCTGCGCTGTTTTTACTCCCTTGGCGGCCATTTTTTTTGTCCTCACTTAACGTCAAGGATACTCGCTTTGTGAAAAAAAAAACTTCACCTACGAGATCTTTTTGAGCAGATTAAGCGTAGGTCATTTTACTTTACGAACTGTAGTTTTCAATTCTTCACTTTATTTACTGGGCTTTAAGAAGAGATCTTTTTTCCGTAAAACCTTTCCTCTCATTGTCTCTCTTGTCATCTGTGGGTAAAAAGCTTTCAGTCTGGTACCTGTCTCATCCCCTATGATGTCTCAAAAGCCAAACTCTGGGCTTGCACAGAAACAATACAGAAAGGCTTAGATTAAGTTCCAGGTTCTTCTAACACGAACTTGTGCATTCTGTGTTTGGCCCTCCCCATAAAAGTCAGTGTAAACTGGTCAAAGAAGTTTGCTCAACTCAGCTAACTTCTCACCAGACCTGTTTGGCCAATATTGGATATTTGTTTTAAACCAAGTCACATCATTTATTGATAAGTGACACTCTCATCCAAGTGTTTTCGAGGGCCTAGTCATTCGGCGACACTTCATCCACATCTGTCAGCATGCTTTTCATTTGAGCGTGCTCAGACAACACCGCCTCTCTGTCGTTCGATAAGGAATCAAAGCTTTTCCAGTTTCTCTTGCCTGTATCTATTCAAAACATATCTCTGCTCACTTCATGTTTCCCACTGAAACTTTTTCTCCAGTTTTTCGAAGCTTTTCCATCGAACTCTCTGCTAGTTTATTATTGCAGATGGAGCATTGTTGAAAATGCCAGGAACTTAATTGTAGGGGGACTTATTCCGTGTATTTCTCAACTCCGACAGGGCCTACCGTGGCAATCCTATTAAAAAAAAAATAATACAATAAAAGAAAAAGTAGTTGACGGGACATAGTAGAATTGTTTAGATGCATATTTTTCTAGATGTGCTTGTTATTTAAGGAAGTGATTAAAGAAAGAGTTACCTTTTCAAGCAAAGGGGAAAGAAATTTGGCTTAGTTTGGTGCAAAGCTCAAAAGTCAGAGGGAAACAAATGGTCGTCAAAGGAAGCCGGCGCATTCCAATAAACTGCGAGAAATGTTCAGCGGAAACTGGTGTTTTAGATTCGTTGAAGCGGGCTGCCAGGCCTGTTTTGTTTTTTCTCGGCGGCATGGTTTGTTTTCCTTGTGTACCAGCATGTCTACTTCCTTTTTGTTTTGCCGTGTCTTATTGATTTTCTGAGTTTTTGCAATGTTTGAATGTTGTGACTGGTTTCTGTTTCATTCTGTTATGATGCAAATGTTATTTTTGCATTGTGTGAAATAACTGCAGGTCTAACTTTTTTTTTCCCTCTAAGACCAAGGTCGACATATGGTTGAATGGAATCTTTGATATAATCCCCCCCCTTGTGTCCTTCTCCAGTCAACAAATTTCTCTCATCTCATTCCACATTCTCCCATCACGGTCGACGTCCTACACTTCATAAATTATTTCAACACGTGTAGATTTTCATGGTACATGTACATTGTCTGCTTGGGTTTTGTGAGAACAGCGATTGAGAATGAAAAAAAAAACCTTTCCACGTGTTCATGGTGTCCATTTTAGTTTTATGTAGGTATTCCTGTAACTGCATCTTGCATGAAAGATTGACGTCGGCACTTTTGATCATTTCGATTTGGACGAGCAAGTCTGAAGGTTGCCCTTTTTTAGTCTGTATTTTCCGTAGTTCTTGTCAGAGGATATATCAGAACAATTGTGCGGTTTGCTGTATTAAGTAACTCTAGAAACGATCCTTGTTGGTTTGCATGCAAGACAACTTATTTTATCTTCATAGTTCATGTACAAACGGCTCTGGCTGTGTCTAGTCGAGTGGCTATTGCTGGCAGGAACACACACTTCTATTGGAAGTGGCTGTGAGCCATTAGCGTTTGGCGCGGGCCTTTGATGGCTGTGATGGACTCTGTATAGGAAAGATAAGTGGCCTGCTCGGGTCAAATGAGAAAGGCCACATTGCTTGCGTGCAGTGGTTTGCACGTGCTGACTGCGTGGGGTTTGCGTGGCAAGTTTGCTGCTGAATGTGTTGCGTGATTGCAAGGGAAGAGCACGTCCTGGGCATACTCGCACGGCAGCTTATCGGCACTGAGTTTATCTGTAATAACAGTGATAGTTCTCTTGTGCTGCACAGGGCATAGTTACACACAAACTCTACGACGATCTTTACAACTTGACAGTCTGATTTGATTGGATGAACCTGGACCTGTGAATGCTGACCCTCAAACCTTTGGAGTTTGAGAATGTCCCTCATGTCCAGGTTGAAGCAAAAAAAAAACATCTTTGTGAAGTGTCCGAATCTGAGACAAACTTTATTAAACGTGCAGAAAATCTAATACCCAAAGTTTGGTGCTCGCAACCAGTCACTAGCAACATAGATTGCATGGTGTTTTGGCTGGTAACCGTGTTAGGTTTAAGCTGTGTTGTTTTGTGATTAGAAGTTCCATGGCATGAACCCAAGACTTGAACCTCTCTTTTAGCTGTTGAGTTTTTGTGACATCTGCTTTGGTTTTCTTGTGCCAGTTTATAAAAAAAGTTCACAATACCAAAAAAAGAAGAAGAAGATTTGACAAACGTCAGATATTCTCAGTGTTGCTTTGGTGTCTAAACACTGCGGAATATGTTTTTACTCTCTTTTTTTTTTTTTTTTTTCACTCGGACCGCAGAACTACAAGGCTGTGGCTGAGGGCAAATCGATGACACCGCAGGGCACACCGCAGGGTACACCCCAGGGCACGCCGCATGGCACACCCCACAGCACGCCCATAGCCGACAGGGCGGTCAGCACCAAGGCAGCCTCCAACCTCAGCCTTGGGGAAGCCGGTTACGAGGAGCAACAGCAGGCACCGGAGTCTAACCAGTCCAGCCCCTCCAGGGAGCCCCCACAGAACAGTGACACCACGGACGTCGCCTTGTCTCCCGGTGAAAGTGTTACAAGGTCGGTAGTTTGTCTGAGTCCAAAAGCCACTTTTGCCCAGTAATTTTGCTGAAGTTTTCATTAGATAAAGCAAAGAGAGCTCTGTGTTTCGATTGGTCACTCAGTGTGGCACTTTAATGAAAAATGGAAACCGTGTGGGTGGAAAAATGCTGGAGGTTTTGGTCGATTTCCATTATGTGTGGATTCTTTTGAAGGTCTTGTATTCTACAAGTGGCTTTGGCAACGTCAGAATCATTTTGCTGGATTGAGTCCTGTATGCACCTCAGGATGTACTTACGTGATGTTTGAACCACACACATCCGATTCTAATTTAGAACCGTTTGTCCTTGGCTTGAAGGGCCCTCCACAAGGAGGGTGGAAGCCTTTTGAGTCTGTGTTTGAATGGTTTAGTGGGAGTTTCATTCCACTTGTGTCAGCAGAGTGCAACACAAGAAGGGGTGTATAAGCGATGGTACTCCAATACAAGAAGGGGTGTAGAAGTGATGGTACTCCAATACAAGAAGGGGTGTAGAAGTGATGGTACTCCAATACAAGAAGGGGTGTAGAAGTGATGGTACTCCAATACAAGAAGGGGTGTAGAAGTGATGGTACTCCAATACAAGAAGGGGTGTAGAAGTGATGGTACTCCAATACAAGAAGGGGTGTAGAAGTGATGGTACTCCAATACAAGAAGGGGTGTAGAAGTGATGGTACTCCAATACAAGAAGGGGTGTAGAAGTGATGGTACTCCAATACAAGAAGGGGCGTATAAGCGATGGTACTCCAATACAAGAAGGGGTGTAGAAGTGATGGTACTCCTATACAAGAAGGGATGTATAAGCGATGGTACTCCTATACAAGAAGGGATGTATAAGCGATGGTACTCCAATACAAGAAGGGGTGTAGAAGTGATGGTACTCCAATACAAGAAGGGATGTAGAAGTGATGGTACTCCTATACAAGAAGGGGTGTATTCAAAGTGATGGTATTCCAGTACAAGAAGGGGTGTAGAAGTGATGGTACTCCAATACAAGACGGAGTGTAGAAGTGATGGTACTCCAATACAAGAAGGGGTGTATAAGCGATGGTACTCCAATACAAGAAGGGGTGTAGAAGTGATGGTACTCCAATACAAGAAGGGGTGTAGAAGTGATGGTACTCCAATACAAGAAGGGGTGTATTCAAAGTGATGGTACTCCAGTACAAGAAGGGGTGTATTCAAAGTGATGGTACTCAAGTACAAGAAGGGGTGTATTCAAAGTGATGGTACTCCAGTACAAGAAAGGGTGTACTCAAAGTGATGGTACTCCAGTACAAGAAGGGGTGTATTCAAAGTGATGGTACTCCAGTACAAGAAGGGGTGTATTCAAAGTGATGGTACTCAAGTACAAGAAAGGGTGTACTCAAAGTGATGGTTCTCCAATACAAGAAGGGGTGTAGAAGTGATGGTACTCCAATACAAGAAGGGGTGTATTCAAAGTGATGGTACTCCAATACAAGAAGGGGTGTAGAAGTGATGGTACTCCAATACAAGAAGGGGTGTAGAAGTGATGGTACTCCAATACAAGAAGGGGTGTATTCAAAGTGATGGTACTCCAATACAAGAAGGGGTGTGTACATAAGTGATGGTACTCCAATACTGGTTTTTTGCACTCTCAGAAGTCAAACCAGACATTAAAACTGTGCTCATTGTGCCACTCCTGACTGTTGGACAATCCTTCCTCTTGTGACCTCTGCCCTCAAAACCCTAGACCTTTGACCTGGTCTCATGTTACCTGCTCTTTCCCTTGCACTTCCTTTTATTGCAGTCCGGTCTCTTCCAGGCAAGAGAGCTTCTACGAAGGCGTGGAGGACGACTTTGAAGATCTCCCTCAAGTCAAAGCTAAATTTCCATTTCACAGTGAGTGCCTGTTTTTTGTCTCAGTTGTGTGTCAAGAAAAGAGCTTACAACACCGCAGGTTTCCAATAAACATTGCAACTTTTTCCAACACCTGTCATAGCTCAAGTACACCGTTATTCCTCTGAGTCACAGAAGTCATACCTTTCTGATTAACCACTCCACTGCAGAGTCAAAATATACGACTTTCAAGTGTTCTTAAGACAAATTTCTGTCTGCAGAGTCGAGAGTGCTTGAGTTGGAGGCCTGTGGCTCATTGTTTCAATTGCACTTTTCAAAGTTCCTGGCTTTTGTTGCCATACTCAAATATAGTTCTGTTCTGGTTCTGGTTTAGTTCTGTTCTAACTGTTTCATGCCAAAGAAATAATAAGTTATCAGTGGTGTAACCCCAAAATTTTCAAAGTCAGATTTGAATATTTGCAAGCAATAAACTGGTCGCGAACATAGGTTCCAAGAGATCAGGCCTATTTTCTCTGTGCAAGAACAAGAGAGGGTGTGCTTTTATATGGCAGAGACTGTCCTTTAGTGGGAACTCCACCATGTGCGGACACAGGTGTATGCATGTTTTGAGCACACCAACCAGTTTCTGTTGGAATGTGTGGCCTCTGGGATGTTTGCCAGATAGTAAGATGAAATTTCTCCCTCCAACCTGTCGCTTCTTTCAAGTGGGTGGCGGATAGACATGCCGTGGTCCACTCTGAGTAATTTGCTTTTATTTTTCCCCCTTTGATCCAGGCGAGGATGAGAACTCGTTGAGCATCGAGGTGGGCAACGTGCTGGAGGTGGTGGAGGAGGACACCGGTGACGGCTGGACCCGCGTCCGGCGGGGAGATGAGGAGGGCTTCGTGCCAACCTCCTACCTGGACTTTGAGTCATGACGGCAGAGTGGGCCCGCCACCTCGTAAAGAACCCCTTCGCATCTGGCCATCAAGATTCAACGGGCTTGGCCGTGGCACTCGTCACAGGGACGCCGGTTCTCGGGCAAAAAACCCCTGATTTGGGGATCTTTCATACAAAACGTCAGGTTAGTCTCATGCCTCAACAAGGTACGATTCAGACCCCTCTGGCCATATTTTCAGGCTCAGCAGAAGAACTCGCTTGCATCCCTGTTGTAAACCATCAAATGTTACTATGGACGTGCCGTCCAGCAGTGAACACTACGTTAGTTGAGTGCATTGGGCTTTGTTTTGCTGTCTTTTGGAAACCTTTATACACGTACGCTGGTATGAGTGCGCAGACAGGTAACAAGTTGATGTGCTATACTGGTATACTTCCATTGATGTGAACACAGGTTTGAGTACGGAAATACAAAAATATACAGCAGTTTGACTTCTGTAACAGTAGATTTGAGTTGCAGGTTTTTGATAATTACAGTACAAAGATAGCTGGAAAATAAAGACTTATGTGGGAGAGCAGTTCAGAACCCAAAAGTACTGATAGAAATCTTCTGACTGAGGTGCAACTTTTGTTTGCCCGTATAATGCTGCATCCTCCATAAGTTTACAGCTTGTAACCTCGACGGAGCAAAACGACTAACCTGTTGAAAAACTGAGGCGTGGCCTGCCACAGCAAAATCTCTCGTTCTAACCGGATTGGTCCCGTTAAGCCTGACGGTCAGATGCAAACAGATTAAATACATTTTTTGGGGGGAGGGGGAACGGTGCACTTGTTTGTGTCAAATGGCAGGTGGATTTGATTTATATGTGCTTTGTATGCCTGTGGTAAGTTTCAAGATGAAACCCAACACGTAATTGTTTTAGCTTGCTACTACGAGCTGAAAAAAAAGGCATAATGGTCATTGTACCTTTCCGAATGTGTATGGAACGCATACACAATTTTGTAAACTTAAAAAAAAAAAAAAACCGAATTCTTCAGTGTAGTTTTCTTCATTGTTCCATTCGAACTTATGTGGGCATTTCAGTAACACATTTGTGCTTGTTGTGAAGCTTGTTTTTTTTTTTTTTTTTTTTTTGTTGCTCCATTATAAATTGTGTAAACATTTTATACTTGTAAAGAAAAAAATTGGATTAACCAAATGAATCCAGAAAATGAAATGTTCAAGGCAGCCTTTTAATTGTAATTATATTTTTATTTTTATAGTCTCGATCTCAAATTTGAGAAGAAAAGAATTATTGCAACTGATAATCCCACGACACTAGATTGAAGAAAAACACAATAAAAGCATTTACAAAGGCATCCAAGTTGCAATTTCTTTCATACATTTGAGCAGTGTCTCCCTGATTCAGTTTAATAACCCTACAAGTGAACACAGGTGAAGATTTCCAGTAAACCCGTGTCTTTTGTGAGAGTAATCGTAATGATCGTCTGACTCCAGACTCCAGTGGTGCCCTGTGGCTGTGCACATAACTGGGTACCGGTACTTGTCTATGTTAATTATCCATGTTTTGTATCTATGCAGGTTTTGCCTTGTAAATTAATACCATTAGAAGCAAGAACATAGGTTAGATGCAGGAAACATTTCAACGCTGTATAAAACGGAAAAAAATTTCTTTTCATTTCCCCTTAATCATGGCTAACAAGATAAATAGTAAATAATGGCTAACAACACATTTCTTTTATTGAGAATTACATGCAGGACTCAACATTTGTTTGTGAACTCCGTCAGAAAAATTAATTTCTGTGAATATTGAAAATTACATGTGTCCGTATCAAGTCGATGGGTGCTTGGAATTGAACATGTACGTAGCCGCTGCAAGAAAGACTAGCCTGTTTGCGGCAAACGTGTCTGCAGTGGCTGAAGAAAGCGGCTTCCATATATTAGGGCTATGTCTACCTTGACAGCTGAATTACTCCATCAGCCTGATACTCTTCTCAAGGCGTTTTTGCTTGAGAACTTCTGAATTCCTCGGAAAAAAAAATGATCAGTATTTACGTCGCAACTTACAGAAAGATTAAAATCCTTTAGCATTGAAAGGGAACTGTATATAAATCCTATATGTCTGTATTATATTTAAGGATGGTGTTTATCATGATCAAATGTAATAATCTAGTACTTACAAGGAGAGAAATGTGCTCCCAAGTATTAGTGATAATGACATACACTTGGCCTTCCACCTTCTGGTGCATGGTATCTAGCCAGAGCACACTGCACCTCATCCAGTTTAGATCCCATCCACTTGGAGCATCAGCTCGCATGTGCTTTACAACTTGCAGATATGTGATTATACAGTGTTCATGTTCTGATTGCTGCTCGCTCAAAACTCACAGCAGTTTCCACTCGTGGTGCTCGGGCAGGATATTTCTAAAGAAGAATTCTTTGAGGATTTTGCTTTTTCATGCGGGGTGTCAGTTAATTCGCGTATGCTTGGAATTCTGTACGCACTACATGCATGTATTATATCAATGGTGGTGTTTGTGCTATGGTTTGTAATAGCTCTGTGTTAAATAGCTCTGACAAATGCACATTCTTGATCTTTTTACCCTTAACCAAAATTGCGTTGATAATTGTACTATGCCCCATATCTAATCACTAAACTGGCATGCTGGTTTACATATAAACTGTATAGTATTTCAAGTTTTAAGTTCGGTATGTTGGGTAAGTAATAGTGATTAATTTATGGCAGTCATTTTTGGCAGGTCAGCTTACCTCATGTAACGTTTGGTTCATCCACAAAATTAAGACTGGATTGAATATTAAGTCAGATGGAATTAGGACGATAAATAGTACAAACTCTGGCTGTATCAAGCAAACTGTTAAAATCTTTTTTTTTCTGTTTCCCAACTTGGAAATCGTTCAAATCCACTTTCAGATCAGGTGAATATAATCTAACCTTACAGGCACTCAGTTGCAATGATTGCTGTTTGAATTTATAGTCCTTTTTAAAAGGAAGACGATTGTTTTCATTTTTAACTATCACATATCAGAAAGAGGCTGTGATCTCATTAAATATTTTAAAGAAACAAATTAATCCATAATAAGGCCTGAATCATTGTTGACTTGAAATCTATTGTACAGTAGGTCTCAATATTTATTATTTTCTTGTTTTGTTTGAATCACAGATACTGGTGTACATGCATCTGGTAATATTTCAGTTGAATATTATATAAAGAAAAAGACAAAGCCCAGTTTTATCCAAGTTAATTACATGTATTGGTTTATGTAGGAAAATTATGTTTGCCAATTTTTTTTTGTGTATAAAGTGATTAATTTTGATGTAAACATTTCCTAAATGCGATTATCGTCCTTTTAATAGGTCTGTATATTCTCCTT
Source organism: Acanthaster planci (assembly GCF_054643075.1). Taxonomy (NCBI): domain Eukaryota; kingdom Metazoa; phylum Echinodermata; class Asteroidea; order Valvatida; family Acanthasteridae; genus Acanthaster; species Acanthaster planci. The sequence continues at coordinate 12,656,330 of NC_141787.1, read as the reverse complement.
GTATACCACCAGGTCAGCTCAGCGCTCCGGGTTTAAGTCACAAATAGACAGATATGAGAATCAGTAAATTCAAGGCACGGTTGTATATCCTAAAATTGAGGTCGTTTGGTAGTGCTTTACAAAGAGGTGACAGAAAGGACACCTGTTTTATTCATTATTTATTTTTTCCATTATAGTTATATCTTTTTTTGGCTGCTGGGATGCCATTTTAAATTGTTGTGTCAATTTAATAACAGACTTGGATCGTATGTGATGAGAAGGCAAACTCAGTGAAAAACCACTTTTGTCAGATTTCAACTTGATTCAGATACCTACCATGTCGCGCTGAATCCTTATTTTGCAAATCTGTGGCTCTGTTTAAGTGAGAGTGGCATACCAGCGTAGACAACGCCATGTATGTCATCACCAGTGGAATGGTTTCAGCTTTTCTCGTTCAATGGCGCTTAAACTGCAACAGTCTGTCGTGCCATCTATGTCATTTAATCTATTTACAGCATTTTCTGGTTGTGAATTTTTCTGGCGTCGTTGAGTACAAAATATCCGGCTCGTAAGTGACTTCGTCAAACACGCGGACGCGCCACAATTTGCAGGCTCCCATTAGATGATCGCTGCAGTTGTGCGTTAACTTCCGGTTCCATAGTTCCATGTAAACGGCGATCAATGCTTACATGGAGGACTAAAAACACATCCCTCCATGATGAACGTAACTCTGTGTGAAGTGCATGTGCAGTGGGCGTGGTTTAAATGGAAGTGACGTCACACTTACGAACCGGATTGCCGATCTTCCACAACTACTGAAACGTCAGACATCCTAAAAGTGTCAAGGGTTGTGTTGGTTTGTTGCAGTAAATTTGTGCTGCAGACATTATTGGTATTAATTGGAGGGAAAAAAACACTCATTTGAACATTTTAGTAAAAAGATTTCCAGCCTGTTAACCCAATGGTGTATGATTATATAGGTAAGTGAAGATTGCAGTTTGGTAAAAATAATTAAAACCATTTCACTGGCCATTGAAAATGCTTTGAAAATGTCAATTTTCTGACATATTTGTTTCTTGTGATTGTTAGGTTCTTCAGTTGCACCATATAAGGCATGTGCTGGCCATGAATATACAAAATACAGATGGAAATGTATTGTGCTTTGGAGGTATGTTTCTAATTATTGTAAATTGACCTGAAAGGTACTGTGCCACTACCAAACTCCAATATTAGAGGGATCTAGCAAACTTAGCTTAGCGTAGGCAACAGTCATGTGTTAATGCATTATAGATTATCATACCATTTTTGTAGCAAAAATTGCCAGACATACACATAATAAAAACGAAACTTGAAAAATTGACTAACAGTGTCGCGTTACTCTGGTAATTGCTCGGCTTTTCTGCGGTCTTGAAAACTGAAGTGTCAAGTCTTTGGGTAATGGAAACCCTAGGTTATTAAAGTTAAAGAAAAAAAAGTGATTATCAGCGTCCGACCCACATCCTTTCCAGATGCCCCTGGGAGTTTGTTGGCTGCCAAAGATTGCTGAAAACAACTCCGCTTGGTTTGTTATTTAATTTCAAAGTCCTCCTAAAAGTAAATTTGTCTCATTAAAATAGATGTGTTCTCATTTATCACTCGGTAGTACGTGTATTATTATCTGGTGTTCTGATAGCTACATCGGATTTTGACGCTTTCTGAACTTTCTGTTACTTTTGTTTTTACGGCAACCCCTAGTTTTAGCAGCCACTTGTAGGAAAAACAACTGTGACACGAACGGAGCAGACGCTATATACCACTCGAAATAATAATTATTTCACAGTTCACTTGTCTTATCCAACTTGTCTCTCCTTTTTGTTTTTGAAAAGTGGAAACACTTCTTGTCGGTAATTCAAAACGTGAGGCGACCATCGTACAAGAAATAAAACGAGAAAAGAACCAGGAACTTTTTTTTTACCGGCTGGGGCGCTTCGTCACCTCCTTTGATTCCACTAGATTTTACCCTTGACTTTTGAGATGGCACTGGCACTGGTAGTGGTAGGTCAGTAATAAGTCAAACACTACCAATAAAACGTCAAACTATATATGCCAGCGACAGCCAATCTTTTTGTTTAATGTATTAGTGTTTAATTTGAAAAGTGGGTGCCCCCAGCGCTCCCCAAACAGCCCTTAGATGCTATGGGCCATACGCGGTGCACATCAAATTTTAATTGGGCGAGAAGGGCGCACGATGGTCTGCTACCGAAGTTCCCGAAACAATTAACCCAAGAGAAGCAACTGAACCAAGTTTGGGTCGTGACCGCCAAACACTCTCTGTTCCACAATCTTCAGTCAAAATCATGCATGATTTGGTTCGTGAAACGCAACACTAGGACACACGTGTTGGTGTCTGTTTGTGTTGATCCGTCGTTTGGATAATTATATTATAGTTCCAGTAAACTTCAATAAACATTCCTTATGTTACGCCTAACTACTCATAGTCCTATGTTTCATGATATTTGAAATGTATCTTACAAACGTAATTTTCGACGGTTTTGAAATCAGCAATTTGACTCAAAGTTATTCGGGGTGGCGGATAGATGTGCAAACAAAGTAAATCAACACCCTGTTGTTTTCTGCACAACGCAGGCGTCTTCGCCTGGTCCAAGCTGCGCTTTATTCCTACATGAATGGCCAGTGAGTTTTTACGCACCCCACAAACTATCGCTTTCACATTTTGGCGCATTACATGGCGAAGTCTCTGCATAATTCCGTAAACGACAGTCGAGCATTGTGCATGATATATTAAAGTTTAGCCTACGTTCTTGTTTCAAGAACTCAAGATTTACTTTCAAGATTACTTTCGGTATTACTTTTTTATTCAGGGAAGTGTCGGGCAAAGCTTTCACGATGAAAGGGTGGGTAATTTCAAGTGCTTTTATTTTTTCAAAATTAAATAATAAAATAAAAACAAATCTCTGTACACGTACAAACCGAACATTGGTGTTTGCAAAATTATAAAAAGGTTAGATTTATCTAATGTACAATCGGCTGAACTGAAAAGAGAGTGAAAAATGTATAAAAATGGCCTTTCATACACGTCTTGACACTTGAGTACAATGAAGGATTACAGTTTTTAGAGCTCAAGCTTTTAAAATCACAAGACACGCCAATCATATTCTGCACTTCATATCAATTTCGTTGTACAAGGAGACCCTCGTCAAGGCACTTGAAGACTCCAAACCTGGCTCAATTATTTTTTTGTTATCATGAAATCAATGAGAACCAAAGTGCAGAGAAATACATGATTATTTCTGCTTTTCATGTTGTCATTGGGCATTATTTGGAAGGAAAGGGAGAATCTGCCAAAGTCTGGTGACAGTGTTTGGACCTGTATGGATATGGATTGGTCAATGGTCGCCAGGCCCATATAGCGACTCGAAGATCTACAACCCATTGTCCATGGGCATACAGGTGGGGTTTTGCTTGTATAGTCCTGCGTTCTCCAGCACGCCCCAGGGAGCACAGATCCAGGGGTCGTTGGTGACGTTCTGCCAGCGGAGCACCTGCTCCCGGAGGTCGCGCAAGACAGACGCGAACCTCTTGTCCTTAGCTAGGTTAGTGGTCTCCAGCGGATCGGCGCGGTGGTCAAACAGCTCCCACTGAGGGCGGTAGTAGTAGTCCTTCAGGGTTTTGAACCAGTGAGTGGGCTCTCCAGACCTTGTTCGGCTGAGTAGATCCTTTTTCGACAAAAACAATAGAGAGTGTAAACACAAACATATCATGAGTGTCAGTCACAGTTCATGAGGTACAGTCTCCAACCAATAAAATTTACCCTGTTTACCACGTTAACGTTGCTCTAAACTTTCTTTGAAATCAATCAGATTTGTTAAAGCTTTGCGGCATCAACGGAGGTCGGGTTGGTTAATTTAAGGAAGTTGCCCCAACAGCAACTTTCAATTAGCATAACCTGAGTAATTACACATCCAATGTTTTCATACCTCTGTCTTAAATACTGATTTTTTTTTTACTGACCCAGAATGATCGCGTGACAGGGCAGCATAAACACATGTCACACTCACCATTAGACATCGCAATGTCATCAGCCTGCACTGTATGGTATCACTCACGAGCATACACACGCGCCCCTGCAGTGTACAGGGTTATATATGCAGCAACCGCTAAACGTAAATGATGTTCAAAGGTTCCTTTGTTGCCCCTAGATTCCCTCGGAAGAACGCGGAGGCGCACTATTGTGAAATGCCCGTATTGCAGTTCTCAATACTGGGGGCCATGCATAATTTATACAGGAGAACCAAGTACACAAACGACTAGAAAATTTATGCAGTCCATCCAGATCTGTAAATAGCAATGTACTATCACTCTTGGGTTTTGCGCATTTTGCAGTCGTACACAACATGACCGGTAAAATCATCAGTTGAAAGGTGTCCACATTTTAATGCAGCGCTGTCGGAACTGCACAGGTTGAATGGCGTGGTGGGTTTAATTAGGTCAAGTTGGAGCTCAATCCGGTACTCATCCAGCCACCACATACAGTCAGCCCCATTCCGTCTCACTTTGTACTTTCATTGAAGTCTGCTCAACTTTAATGGGCTAACCGGAAATTTTCCAAGTGAAAGCTTTTTTTTAGGCGGGGCCATATAATGTATCCACGACTTCTTGGCTTTACTAAAGAACAGAATGAAAGATATTCGGAGAGGGCAAAAGTGGAAATGGGGCGAAGTGGCGATGGGGCGAAGTGGTTAGCGGCAAAGTGACTGACACCCGTTGCGCGCCCCAAGGTACATGTACATGGGGATAATTCAGTGCCTGAGCCCACACATACGTGTGTGCAAGGTCAAAGATCCGTACACTTTTTAACTGTGTTTCCGGCTATGCCACAGTCATACGTTAACGCGTAACTCACAAATGCAGACATATCAAAAGTACGAAAATCATGGCACAGATACAAACCATTCACAATGTCAAAACTGGCGCAAGGCCGGAGTATTCGACGGGCCCTGTTTACTGGTCAATTGGGGAGTATACAGTCCACAGTGACCAAGTGGATGGAGTTTCGCAGTGCTTATGCACGTACCTTCTGAATCGATTTGGCGGCAGTTTTTGATCGGCGTCTCCAACACTTCTGGGCTGTGTAATTTGGCCAATGTTGGATTTTAATGGGCAACAAGGGCACAGAGGCTAGGCACGATGGTTGGGGCAGCCACAGCAACTTGCTTTCGACATTGTCGGCAACCAGTGGGGAGGGAAGTGCGGTGGTTGCCATGGTTAAATTTGAGCCCTATGAGTTCAGTGGTTAAACCATGAAGGAAGGAGAATGTGGTATTTCCCTTCCTCCATGGTTAAACCAACTGGTGTGGGCTTTTGTCCTATGTACAGTACATATAAAAATGCAATATAAAATGGGTCGTCAGCAATGGTTTTTCAGGCAACAGAGTCACAAAAACCTTTTGTTGTAACAGGAATTCCGTACAATGCGATTTCGTTTAACAGATTTTCTCCTAATAGAAATGTGCACATTTTCGCCGGGACCACAGATGGGTGTATAACCGGAACTTCGTTATAGCCATTTTTGTAATAACGAGAGTCGATTGTATATACAATCATGGAGGAAGGAATGTGTTCCTTCCTTCATGAGATATTGTAAGAATTTAAATGAAAAACTGAGGTTTCGGGTATGTTTGGAAGTGATACAACTTGGGTCATTCAAGTTAATATATTACATCACGTATTCTGGCCAAACAAAGTGTGGGTGCTCTGCCAACAGTTTAGCAGTTCTTCCAATAGAGTACATGTGTAGAGCACTATGGGACCATTTCACCCCATCAAGAGGGTCCCTGTTTCCCCACACTTGGGATAAAAATGGACCAGTGATGTAAAATTCTTAAATTGCTGGTTTGATTTGTTTCTTTAACACCTGAGATACTCATCGGTACCTTCCCTAAGTTTTTGAAGTGGGGATATTTATCACCATTGTCTGTGGCAGCACACTGGTCTGAAACCTTGCGTGCTCTGTACTCACGAACCTAGACCACGACGAAGTACTGAACCTGTGACCGTATAGTTGCCAGGTCCCTAATTTTGCCACCCATTGTCAAGTCTGACTGATTGTTACACAAAGTGGCAAAATAAGTGACCTGGCGATTGTAAGGTCACAGACGTTACTTTATCCCCTACAAAAGTGCCCACCCACTGTGTCTGCCTTACTTCAAAATGAGACACCAGAGATCTCCGCTCTGCAGTTTTACCAACTGAGTTTCACTTAACCCTAACCCTCCTCAATCCTTCACCTGTTGGAGGACTGAGGAGGGTTAGGGTTAATATGAACCCGGACCAGTGTACTATTTTTCACTCTTGTCATTCCATTTTGCCCTAAAATGTTTAAAACCTATAGCACTCTGAAATAAAAATGGCAAGGCACATCTCACCTGAAATGTGGACGAGATGTAGAAATCCTGGTCAATGTTGAAGGGCGCCAGATTGTTCATGTTGTGGATCAGCTTGTACTGGCGATTGCGCACCACGCGCATCGGGTAGTACATGGTGACCTCGTGCAGGTTGTGGCTGGCATAGACCGTGTCCCACTCCGTTACGGGCTCTTGGGCTAGGATCGGGAGGAGGGACCGGCCAGTCGGTCGCACGGGCTGCCTGTTGAGATGGTAGTCCGGGTATGAGATGCCGAACCAGTCCAGGATAGTTGGCACGAGGTCCAACGTGGAGACCAGGGCCTCGCTCTCCTGCCCCCAACGCTCCCGGTGGAGTGGGGAAGACACCAGCAGGGGCTCGGCCATGCCTGAGTCGTAGAGGTTTGTCCGGCCGTTGGGGAAGGGAATTCCGTTATCGGAGGTGTAGAAGACCAAGGTGTCATCCTTGTGGCCGGCTGACTCTAGCTCCTTCAGGATCAAACCGATACCTAAAAAAAACCCCAGAACGTTCCAGCAGTCCAAACTATGCACAAAAATGGCCAGAAATCATCCACCTTGAATCTGTTGTTTATCAAAGTCATGCGTTACCAATTTACCAAGGAAGACGTTAAAACGTGACAGTTCTGTATGCTGCTTGAGTGATTCCTATTGTGCTTATACACACAGATGCTTGCACAGCAGTTGTCATATAAAAAGTCTGGTCTTACACTGCCCTTAATATGCGCTCATAGGTCACTGACCCAAATACAACGGTAATACAAAGGCTGGCTAACCATTGTGAACCAAAAAGCCTACGGTTACTTTTTGATAAGATGGCTGTCGGTGGCTCCAATCAATACATGAGCAATGCAAGCCCAAACTTGTTTGACATCCATGGCTTGTACTAATCCATGGCTGAGGGGCGCAGCCAGGTGTTGTAGCGAATATTGCTGCGCCAAATTAAATGTATCTTGGAGTGTTAAAAAAAGCAATGATGCATACGAAATGTCTCATAAATCTTGGAAAAATGACTACCGAGGGTCAGTATTTGTCAAGTCCAAATTTGCAAAGGACTGTGGTTTGAAAAGTCGGTAGTTTCAGCTAAACTTAACACTGCCCTCGGGACAGGTCCATTTTGCAAAAAAACTGTCTGCAGGAAGTCCTTGTGCCATTGGCTCTAGCACAGACTTTTACTTTTTTTCCACATTACCTTGATCAAGTCTGCTTATTGTCGTGTACTGAGCTGCCAGGTCCCCTCTCGCGGCTGGCGTGTCTTGTACGAAGCCGGGCACAATGACCTCGCCTGGGTCATAGGTTGTGGGCTCCCAATCGGGAATCCGGCCCATTCCCGGAGCGCCGTTGCCAAACTTTTCACAGAACTGGCCGTACTGGGGATGGGTGTGGCCACAGCGGTGCGGATCGTGGAAACCGATGTAGAGGAAAAAGGGACTGGAGGAAAACGGAACCATCCGCTAAGAACCTCGGTGCACCAAACCATAGCCCCCCCCCCACCTCTGCACATTTCCCCTCTTCCAACATACTGCCCTCCCAAGGGCACTGCGAGGGGGAGACGGGAGGTGCTAAATATAAGAGTGACTTAAATGAGCAAAACTCACCCTGAATCGTTACTACTCAGGAACTCATGAGCAAACTGCTTCATGTGCGTGATGTTCCGTCCGACTTGCAGGATTGAGAAGCCGTCGAGCTCAGTCTTGGAGTAGTCAAACTGGTAGACAGACTCTGGCCCGACGTGCTTCTTGCCGATAATGCCTGCACAAGAAAGGTGTGATATAATAAGCACTTCAAGATTGTTGACTTGTCTTTTGATAGCAAAGCTTGCTTTTATAGTGATGGCAAAACGGAATGGTTTCAATTTTGAAGCACTAGACTACAACACAGGTCCACCTTTTTGAAAAGTCACTTGCTGGCGTGGCAATAGATACTGCACAAGTTGGCATAGTGAGCTGTCTATTTCTACTGACACAATACACCTGTACAAAGCTGTCAAATCTGTGACCCAGGCTGCCAAAATATTTGAACTATTTCATTGATTATATACCGTAAAGATACTGACACACGGACAACGTGTGATAAAATGTACAAATGAGCATAACAAAATACTTCACTGATTGGGTCAAAACTGAATAAAGAATGGATCTCTATAAAGGAATGCCTCAGACATCCTCAAAATGCCTCGGAAAGGTTCCTGTTCCCCCCTGGACAGATCCTTATGGAAGACTTGTAAGTTCTTTTTGGAAACAGGCCGATCCACGAAGCCCCACCCCACTGTTTTCTGACCAATCACAGCCATGCTTTCTGACATGTGTACACGGATGCATGATGTGTGCGGCTAGAACTTCTAGTGTAGCAATGGAGAAGAGCATGTGATAAGTGCCCACATGCGCGCAGTGGGTGGGGCTTACTGAATCGGTCTATAAGCCATGTTCCTCATGAGAACAAGCCGCCCCTAATGTTCCCATTAGTAACATGCCTTTATCCATTTCGGAACATCTGGTGATCTCAGTTATATAACCAACGTTCTTGAAGGAACATTCCGTAAGGTTCCAACTCTTGAGACACTCTCTAAAAATAAGAATCCAACATGGTCAACATAGATTTTGGGCGGGGCTGACACAATCCGCCCCGAGCTGTAGTGCACCCCCAATCGGCAAAAAGAATGACAAGTGGTTACAAGCGGGTTCTTGCACGCATTCTGTATGTACGCAAAGACCATACATGCCAGAATAAATTAGTTACGCGTACTCAGCATCAAACGCACATATACTTTTACGGCTCATGGCACACCTATGCGGTGAGTACTAAAAACATGCCCTCTTTTGTTCCGCTCGGAGCGGATACGGAGGCACTATTCAAAGCAGGTAAATTTGAGCCAGTATATAAGAGTTTCACCCAAGACCCAAATATTGTGTCTGTCTTACTCTTGACAGTTTAACACGGTACCTGTTCTTATTCCGCTCTGCTTGAGGATGGTTGGTAGGCTGCGCACACCAGCAAACGACACAAAGTGGTGCACCGAGTTTTCCAGGCCATACATGCCATTCTGGTGCTGAGGAAGGCCTGTCAGGATGGCCGAGCGGCTGGGCGAGCAGCTGCTGACCGACGTGAAGGCATGGCGGAAGATCACACTGCGTCCGGCCAGCACATCCAGGTGTGGCGTCTTGCAGACGGTGTTGTTGTAGGCTTGGGTCTCAAAGCCGGCATCGTCTCCTGGGCAATGGAGAAAAAGAAATAGGTGGAACTCACTTCTGATTGTTCAGCCCTCCGCAGGTAGCCTGATCAGAGGGTTCTCGGGAGAAAGACAGTTTAGTATTTGTACTCCCGAGTAGCATTATATTTGAGTCCATCACAAGTCCAGTCACTGCGTTGAGATTAAAAGAAAAGAAACACAGTATGTGAACAATGACTTGATTCCAAGAAGAAATGAGCAGAGGAGAGGGAGTGCAAACTCAGTGGAATAACACAAAAACATGTAAAAACCTTCAAAAACTGGTAACAGGGTAACAGCCTAGTTCTGGCAACTTCATTTAATTGAGCTCTTTTAGTTTTAATTCGGTTGGATAACTAAAGTTGCAATGTCCAGTTTTGTCGACATGGTTAGGCGCGTTGGGCAGGTCGGGGCAGTTGACATGGTTAGGCCATAACAGCCTAGTGCCCTAGCATGCTTTGTTCTAGGCATTCCTATTTAATAAGCCTATTTGCTGTTATCAGTTAGCAAGGTTAGGCCTAGCCCTATGCCTTATCAAAGTTCCAAACTTTCTAGCAAGGCGCCCGTGCATTCAATGATGAGGAGCAGATTTGTATGGTGGGCCTAACCTAACAAATGGCAATATTACCAATAAATAAAGCCAATAATGTAAACGTGCACTCCACCATGAATACAGGCAATTCACAATAGTGCACCTCCGAGTCCAAGAGTTTGCAACATGTGTAACACGTTGGCCAATCACAATGTGCAAAAATCTGTCGAGCCAGTGGGCATTTGGAAAGGGTCAAAAGATTTCGCGCATTGTGATTCGCCAACACATTGCATGCATGCATTGGATGTGCACTATTGTGAATCGCACGTATTCTCTGACATGCATTCTCTGGTTCCACCACCACTCCATCCCACTCACCTACTTTGAGAACTCGAAGTCACTTACTCTGTGATACTCCGTGTGACTTCGAGGAAACAAGGTTTACATAGCATCATAACACTATGGGGTTTGGAATCGAATTTTTGCAGCGAAATGGTTTACAGCCCTAGGAAAGCTATTATACCTGTTAAAAAGGGGATAACAATAGTTTCAGATGTCAAGACATCTAAACTGCAGCCAAAGTTTTGGAAGAGCCCGTTGGTATATGTAGTATCTTATCGCTCAGTCCGTGTATTACATATGTCTTGACATGGAATAGCCGTCGAGACGATGAGGGGTCAAATGAAGTAATGTTCAACGACTTTATTTTAAAGATGGCGATTGTGAGAGCCAGCCCGTGAGAGTGAATGGATAAAGGCAAAAAGACTCGAAAATACCTGAATAACATGAGTGAAATCATTCAATAAATGGTTTTTAGAAAGCGGAAGGTCAAGAATCATGTTCGTGTGCAGAAGAAATTGCGCCCACGATGATAAGTGGGTGCGTCGAAGTGTTCAATACGTCGACACGAAATTGCGTATACCGATGTGTGGCTAAGGATGGACTGGGAGTGAGAGTCTGTGCCACACTAGTGGGGCTAAGCCCTATGCTGACAGGGAAAGCTTTCTAATCTTAGGGCTGTAATTTTCTTGTGCAAACCATTTCACCACAAAAATTCAATTCCAAAACCTCATGGCGTTACGACGCCGTGTAAACCTTGTTTCCTCGAAGTCACACGGAGTATCACCTGATCACCATGATCACGGAGTTAGTGATTTCGAGTTACCGAAGTGGGCCTATACCACTCACCCAGACAAGGCAAGGGTTGCCCCGCCGTGCCAGGAACACGCAAAATCAGAGACACAATTTTGTATCCTTGAGATCACTCAAAACGAAACTCTACGACGTTTTGTCCTCACCAACAAAAAGAAGAACGTTTTTCTTGAGCTGTGACTGAACACCGGTAACGTCAAGGAACAGCGTAACTATAGCAGAGCAGAAGACACATCCTTTTCCAACGACCGCCATCTTTTATGGTTTTCTTTGCCAACAGAGGGCGCGCTCACTAGCTCTCTGCGCTCGGCCTATACGCCACAGACAAATGTTTGTGTCCTCCGCCAGCTGAGTACCATTATGCGTATTTTTTTTCCTTGGAAGGCTTGGGTTAATTATTAAAAAAACGGGCGTATCTTAATAACCGTTACGCGTGGGTTTTTCATTTGGGGGCAATTATCATAAATAGGGTACAAAAACTTTTAAGTATGGCACACAACAAAACTGCTTTTCTGACCGACTTGCATCGAAGCTCTGTTAAGAGAGAGTTACACTTAGAACCAACAAGCCGAGGGTTTGAGTCTATAATTTAGTAATTTCGTTAATTCTTGGTGGGGAATTAGTTGAATGGAAGGTATTTTATAGTAGGAAAGTAAAGTAAAGCCCGATATTTACCTTAGCACTTAAGTTCCTACGTGTCCACTAAACTGATAAAGCTTGCAGTTAACCACGCCCATAGATACTAATATAAGCCACTTGCGAGTTCAATTTAAATAAAATCTGGTACACTGTGTTATCTCATTGCAAAGAAACGTAAAAATTTGAATTCCCCAGACTAAAGATAATGTTGCTATATCTCGTGATTCAGGGCAAGCTTTCGCATAGCGACCACCATCTCTGGAATGGACTGGTTCTTTTGTGCAGTTCTAATCCATTGAGAACAGAGTATTGTTGCAAGGCGTCAATTATGCAACTAAGCAAAAGCTTGCCCCGAATCATGAGGTATCCGGTTCGTATATGACTTCGTCACAAAGGCAGGCGCGTAACGATTCGCCGAATGCTCCCATAGAGGGAATTCACATTAGCGCCGTCTGCGCATATCTGCATCGAAATCGAGGCTCTCTGAACTTCGTCGCGCGCGCGCGCGCGGAGTCCACACAGTACATGCAGTATCTGGTTCGTAAGTGTAACGCCACTTCAGTTTAAACTATGCCCTCTGCACATGCAGATACACAACCATCGCAGGCTTGCTTTTAGTTCGCGGCCGGTAAATTGCCGATGTTTTTCTTTTGATTTTACGTGTCGAGTCATACTAAAAGACCCTTCCACAAAGCATGAAAATTATAAATTTAATATACCTTTATGTATTTTGTGTCTTGACCCCTTACTTTCAACCGTCTGATCATATTAAGAACTGAAGCTGACACATACAGCCTCGTTTTCAAACGCGGAAGTGCGCAGATCGACACTAAAAGCGTCGTATTGAGATCCCTTTATTAGACGATCGCTGAAGTTGCGCGTTAACTTCCGGTTCAGTGGTTCCATGTAAACCACAGATCGTATTGTGCCGCGTAGCGGCGCAAGATGGCGAACTTCACCGTGAATAATGCACGTAAAACATTGCAATCGCATATGCGCCATTAAGCAAGCGATACGCCTGCGCAATGCATATTGCGCACTGGCGCAGGCGCCGCGGCAGGCACGTGCACCTGGTGAGCCTGCGCGTAAGCATTACCGTAAACTGCGTAGGCATATCGCTTGCTCAAATGGCGCCTAGCAGTAAATACACCTTTTGGGCAGAGTTATCCATCTTGCGCCTTCGGCGCTATACGATCTTTGATGTAAACGGCGATCAATGCACGTAACTCTATGATTGCACTACGCGCCCATAGAAAACAGTGCAAAATCGGATCGAAATAACACCTCCTGTTGACTCTCGTGAAGCGGTTGGCCTCCGTTCACTGGAAATTCAAGATTATGGCCAAAAGATCACTTTCGTTTCAATTTCATGGGGGGTAGCCACGAAAAAAAAATTTATTCGCCTTTCAAGGAAGATACCCACAAAACAGCAGTTCAACTAAGCGCCTATTTCTGAATGTAGCCGCCCGCCTCTATCCAAAATAGGCCCGTAATTTGGGGCTTTTTGAGAGAGAAATACTCCGAAGTAGAAAACAATCAGTTCCAAATTCGGGATTAATACAAATATTTCTATGATCCCTCCTGATTGTGGTCAGTCTTATTGGAAAAATTCCCGTGGGATTAATGAGCTCGCGTGCAGAAATACAACCATTCGGTGAAATGCACCGCTATGTGCAGTGGGCGTGGTTTAAAATGAAGTGACGTCACACTTACGAATCGGATAGTAACGGTGGTTTAGCATAGAGGAAGGACACAGAAGGAGTTGCAACTCAGGCACTTCAAAGTGTTCAATGATGGTCGCCGCCGAGTCTGACGAATAATAGAAAACATTCCGAAAATGCCTGATTACTGCCTGCATCTTACTCGGACAAGCGGGGTCAGTAATATCCTAGCAATACTTGTGGTTTATTGCTGGCAATAAAATACAAATTATCGAAAAATTCCTGATATTAGACCTACTTTGGCCATCGTTAATAAACTTTTTTAAATTTTGATACAACAAAATGCGCTATTTCGTCATAGGGAGTGATCGTGAAATCTCAATACGAGATCGTCAGAATCCACAACGATGGGATCCAGCTTAATATTTTTCGTTTGGACAGATTCATACACGCTGCCTACTCTTTTGAAAGCCAGCTCTTTTCCCAGGAGATTAGGTGGCACCTTGTCCAGCTGAAGCTCCCTTTGATTCTCCTTGAGCACCCGAATGGCTATGATCTCTGGCAAGTTCCTCTTAAAGGACTGAAACACCTTCACTGGGTCCCGGATAAGGAAAATGTGGCGATAACCCTCAGGGAGATACTCAAACTTGCCGTCGATGCAGTAAGCCATCTCCTTGGCAAAGACGAACCTCTTACCTGGGTAGTCGGCTTCCATTTGATTCTTCATCCATGGGTAGGTGCTCTTTCCCTCATCGTAGTCGGAGTTTTCAGGCTCTGCGAGAGCATCGTGCATTTCTTCTGCAAGGGAACCTGACCGCAGAGATGCAAACTCGTCAAGACTGGCCCGATACGCCGACGAGTAGAGCTGGAAGGTTTTGCAGTCACTTCGCCCAGCAATATTTGCGTTTCACAGTAAACGTTTAGCCTACATACAACTTTAGACGGCGCGCGACAGCAGGCCCGTCTTGTTTCTGCGTCGGAAGTATATAGACTATATTAATTAATAGCTACATGTAGCCGAGGCCATTTAGTTTTGTTTGCTACAAGGACCAAATTCCTCGCATTCCCATTCTCTCTACCTTTGTGTTTTAACTTTTGTTGAGCACTGGACCATTACCCATAAAAGCGCGTGTCTCCGCATACGTCTTCACTTACCAATGAGGCCCTGGTTCGAGTCCTGGCTTGGCCCAGGCTTTAAGTGCATTTGGTTTCCAGTCCATACTCGCTCTCGCAGGTTTTCTCCGGGTACTCCGGTTTCCTCCTGCCTCTAAAACTGGACCTTCTTCCTTACTCCGTAATATGATGCAGATTAATAAAGTGTATGAATAAACGCACAGTTATTGGCGTAAATAGCCCGAGTTGCTGGAAGCGCCATTAAAACAACAACAACAACTACGTCTTCACTTCAGGCTCATGCACTCGCTGAATACTCGTCGCTTTAATTCATGTGTGGCATAATTCCCACCCCCCCCCAATTTAGCTTTGTGTGGTATTCTTTTTTCTTACAGGCTTGTCGAGCTTCAACCGCGGCAACCCGGGCCATTGGTCCAGATTCTGTCCATTCAAGTACTCGAATGCTGCACGATACGAAAGGTGGATCCAGGTTCAGATATCAACCCTTCGCTACTCCTGCCAGAGACATCCGATCCCAGGTCAATTTGCACTGCCCTTCCGCTCTTTACTCCTTCTATCGCCGCTGCAACCTCAGAACTCGGCAAAGAACCTCAAGCATCATCCAAGTCCTAGCTCTGTCGCTGACAGATTTTCCAACATAATACAGGTACATTGTGATCGCTGTCCTGATTTAAATTCAAACACTGTCAACGTCAGAGGTAGACTCAAGTTGCATTCTGAATTTCGGGTCAGTATTGGTGCACCTGATATGATTCTGTCCATTATAAGGGATGGCCTCATGTTATGGTTTTCAGAAGAATTTCCCTCTTATTTCCTCCCAAATAACACTTGTTGTAAAGCCACCATGTCTTGGTCGCCCGTATTGTTTGTAAATTTTCTTGGCTATTAAATTCATTTGAATATTCAGGACGTAGTGCATGAAGTCCCGTATTCCGATGTTGTCTCAATAAAATGACTGAAATGCTAATCTCTTGTCTCCTCCTTTAGAGTTGGCGTAAAACACGAAATGAGAAGCCTGTTTTAAGAACCCTGTAAAAACAATATGAGATGAAACATGTATAGTTGAACCCCATTAATTAGAGTACTCTTCATACATACTAAAACAAATTATTTAGGTCCCATTTTTTTATCCTTAATTGTTTTTATTCCTGATAACACGGGGTTCCTGATCCTTAAAAGGTAATTTCTAAGGCCCCAAGACCTGTGATAAATGAGGTTCATCTGTCGTATGTAATTTATTTCTCTTTTATAGGCACTGTTCTCGACCTGTTTCCAAATGCCAATCCATGTGAGGTGATAGCCAAAATGGCACAAAAGGGCAAGGACCTGCGAGTTTCTCAAACACAAATAGTGGCCGCGAAGGACAGTTAAAGTGGAGAACCCTGACATTTAATTCATTTGTTAAAAAAGTTTTTACATATTGTAAAGTTTTAAATAAACAGACGCATATCAGAAGATCACACATTGGTATTCTTTTAAGAGTATGCTAACAGTTTCTTTATTCACTTCTTCTTTTGGTAGTCTCTTCTAAGAAAGGCCTTTTTTAGGTGTCTGTGCATAGAAAACTACACATACACAGCCACATTCCAAGCTTCAAAAACTACACAGCTACATCATCATTTAAGTTTCTTATATTATAGTGTAGTCGAAACATTGCTGTAAACTAAACATCACTACAGTGTACAACTTGTACTTAAATCGGCTTTTCGCATGGTATTGAATTTCTTAGCCGGGTCCACTGCACTTAAATTTCTGTATTACAAGAAAACTTTCGAAAAGTTCCGATCTATGCATAATAAATTTCATTTGAACAGTGGCACCGTACAAACTTTCTGTTATGCATTCGTTTTGTTTTACTGTGATCTCTATGTGGTCACACTGTGCGGACACTGTGATCTCTGTATGGTCACACTGTGTGGACACTGAACTTTATATGGTCACACTGTGTGGACACTGATCTGTCTATGATTACACTGTGATTTCACACAGTGATTTCTATATATTTACACTGTGTGAACACTGTGATCTCTGTATGGTCACACTGTGGACGCTGTGATTTCAGTATAGTCACACTGTGACCACTATGGGGTTACACTATGGCTTTGTTCCAAATTTACAGTGTCACATGCAGAGAACACAGCGTGGTTTAACTGAGTGTTACGAACAGTATGTACACTATGTGAACACACTGTGTTCACACAAAATTTCACACTGTGGTGACTGTGATCTCTGTATGGTCACACGGTGTGGACACTGTGATCTCTGTATGGTAACACTGTGGACGCTGTGATTTCAGTACAGTCACACTGTGACCACTATGGGATTACACTATGGCAGCGTGGTTTAACTGAGTGTTACGAACAGTATGTAAACTATGTGAGCACACTGTGTTCACACAAAATTTTCACACTGTGGTGACTGTGTGCAATTTTTCTAAGGGATCTACATGCATATAGACCTACAAGGGGATGTTTAATATTTCCCCTATTTCATGGTGTATCATACATCAGGATTTGTAACACCAGGTTTAATACCAGTTTTCAAATTTTCAATCGCCTCTCATACAGCCTCGTGTAATACGGCATGGAAAACTCTACGCAGCGCTTCACATCAGCAGCGAGGCTGTCAATGGGCTGCAGGGCACCAGCCACTGCCTTTGACTTAAAAAACCCGGTGCTGTCGCGGAAGTTCTTGAAGCTCGACACGTGCCCTATCCTTTTTTTAACCCCTTGACCTATCACCCAGTTGTCCGTGACACCCATTCCCTTTTCCCAGGTGAGCATCGCATCCTGGTACTGTACTCCGAGCCTTTTTAAAGCCTCTGACAGCAACGTTGCTGGGTTGTTCATGAGGTCGTCTGAATCGAGGATGATGGGCTCTGCCTCGATTGTTTTCTCCCGTAGGTATTCGTATAGGTTGACTGCCTCCTTGAAGCTAAATCCTGGAGGTACCAAATGAGGAGGCAGCTTGTCCACCTCAAATTCACCCCCTCCCATCCCTAGCATTTGCTGTCCCTCTACGGCCATGATCTCTGGCAAGATCCTCTTGAAGGACTGAAACACCTTCACTGGGTTCCGGATAAGGAAGATATGGCGATAGCCCTCTGGGAGATACTCAAACTTGCCATCGATGCAGTAAGCCATCTCCTTGGCAAAGACGAACCTCTTGCCTGGGTAGTGGGCCTCCAGTTGCCTCTTCACCCATGGGTAGGTGCTCTTCTCGTCAGGGTGGTGAGAGCTATCTGTACCCACGACGGCGTTGTGTAACTCCTCCACTGGAGAACTTACCTTTGGTGGATTGAACTGGCCCAGACCATCCCAGTATGCTCCAGTATAAAGCTGAAAGAGGATCTTGGAGTCTGGGACCCTGTCCATGCACTTTGCAACTATGGATGAACAGGAACGTGGAACGGACCACATTATAACTCGCACGGGATCAGTCATCTTCCGAGTTTCTCCTGGAGGTCACTTTGCAGTTTTCTGTGAAAGAGGATTAAACTCTTAAGTGGCCGGAAAAATAATTCATCGCATTGATTTCACTTAGATATGGTTCCGGGCCGGTTGTGCTTGGACTTGGATTGTTGTGTTACACCACTCATTGGCCAAAAAGGGCAGAGCGCCAACAGGTACATGCAGTATTTTGACATCACCACTGTCAGCCGAAGAGCAACTGAACCAATTAGCCAGACACTTCACAGCTGTAGTGCCGTATGAGCCAGAGACACAGCAAGATTAAAGTGTGTGTAAAGTGTAAGTGTTCACATGTGTATGAAGAGTTTAACACATACTGCACTGTCCCCATATCCGGGGCATATTTGGGGTATATCTTCAGGTAAACCTCAACAGGAAATAGTTTCAACGGTTTATGTGGCACTCTATGCTGGCAACATGCGGTGCGGCTTCTCCATGTGAGACTGTGGCATGCACAAGTATTGGACACTGGCTACGGCTCTCCACTTCTGCCTCTTTTGATCAAAATTCAAAGCCGTAATCGCAGGAGACAGGATCGGATTGCGGCTACCCCTGTCATGCCCCACCCCTAGCCCCACAAATAGGGCTGTAGTGGTTCTCTTTTACAATCTGTCTCTTAAATTTCGCCACCACAGCCCTACTTCAAGGCATGTCTTAAATGCCAGAAATCCAAACTGCAGGATTGTCACAAACTTTGAATTCTAATATCCTCTGAAATGAGAATGACTTGACAATTTTACTTACACTGGCATATTCCTCAAGAGTTTGGACCGTCATACAAGCACCCTAAAGCTTTCCAAAATTGTAAATTTTCTGATGTATGGCGCCTTGAAAAACCCGGCCAGTAGTATCACATGCTGACCATGGGCAGCGCCATTTTGAAAAACGAAGGCAGCGCTTCTTTCGACGGAAGTCAGGGCATCCGAACGCGATAGGTGTGTAGATGCATAATTCATGTTGTCACAGTATTGCTTAGTAAAAAGTTGCGTGCGCACTTTGCTAGTGTACAGTCCGCCCACAGCACGTGTGTGTGGAGCATGATACAGTTACATGCATATTGATGAAATTTAAATTCAATTTCACCGGTTCCTTGTTCGTCTGACACGCAAGGTATGACGGGGAACAAGTTTTGTGTGGTACACTGTTCAGTATACCAGGGCGCCTGTCAGGTGCCTTGAAATCCGACACAAGACGAGCTACTTTCGTTTTTCAAAAAGGCGCCGCCCATGGTCAGCATGTAATACTTCTGGCTTGTTTTTTTCAAGGCGCCATACACTGGAAAACATACGGTTTTGGAAAGCTTTAGGGTGCTCATATAAAAGTCCAATCTCTTAGAAATACGTCGGTGTAAGTAAAATTGTTGAGTCATACTCATGTCTGAGGATTCAAAGTTTGTGACAATCCTGCAGTTTGCATTTCAGGCATTTAAGACATGCCTTGAAGTAGGGCTGTGGTGGCGACAGATATGAGACAGATTGTAAAAGAGAGCCACTATAGCCCTCAGTTGTAGGGCTAGCCCCACCCCATACACAGGTAGTGCAAGGTGAACATACGTGGTATGCCCCTGGGCCTGGATTTTGGCCGAACTATGGATGACCGCTTAAGCTTATCTGTAGCAAAAAGGACAATGAACCGGAGTGAACGCCTACACTTGCTGTTCTACGTTCTGTTCTGAGAGAGAACTAAAAAATCTCTGAGGAACTATGTCGTGAACTACCATCACGCATCACTGAAAACCCGTGGACTAATAGGCCTAATAATGATGGATTTTGTTATGTCATGTATGTAGCAGTTGTGTAGGGTTCAAACTGTCCACTGTTTGTCACTGACACCTCAATTAGCTTAAATGGACACACAATCCCCTGTTCACCACTTGATCGTGACTAACGTCAGTAATCGCGATTCACCAGGTCATCAGCAATACACGCAATACGGATTCAACTGCTTACACATGTCACATGCCGGGTCAACTCGGACCCAAACCAACTCGGACCCATTCCAACTCGGACCCATGCCAACTCGGACCCACGACCAACTCGGACCCATGCCAACTCGGACCCACAACCAACTCGGACCCATGCCAACTCGGCCCCAACACTAACTCGGACCCACGACCAACTCGGACCCACCCTGAGTCAACTCGGACCCAACCCCAGGAGCGTGATTAACTAGTTGAAAATTTTTATTTTGTCCACTTTTACATTTTAGCATTTGGTAAATGACACTTTTGCACTGCATGCTGCCGAGATTTAACGTCCTCTCCACACGTTATGCAGGGAAACAGTGGCACAGGACTAGATTTTATATCAGTGATGTCTTGGAACAAGTCCTATTTTTATGGAGGCACATTTCCTTTGATGTCTTATTTTCCGCTTGTAATCTGGAATCTTAATCAGGTATTAGCTTGCGAGGTACCGGCGTGATTAACCACAAAGACTGATTTTGTCACCTTCCATTCTTGAAACCCTATGATCGGGGAGTGGGAGCTTGGGACAACCAATGGGAGCAGCTTTTAGAGTGTGATTGACAGAACCAAATCATTGACGCCCTTTCTCCGAAGTTTTTTGGCACTCCAGGTCACCAGCAGAAATCGAATGAACTTTCACCAAACAGCCCCCAAAGTTTTTGTTGCAATAAAAAGCCACAGATAGGCCTTTTGATGTACATAAGAGATGCTGCATGCGTACAACAGATACTACAGATATACATCAATGTCACGAACATTGACCTTTAATAGTGTCTAATGGTGTTATCCCCCACCTCACTTTTCAATTTTTTTTTGGCCTGGCAAGTCTTACACCTCCACCTTGCCCCATCCCCCCCCAATACCGGCAAGATTTAGGCAGATGGAGGAATTCATCCATACAGGCCTTAACTGACTGTCCAAATAACGCAAATAGGTTGGTAATTTCGAACAACACAAATCAAATCATTTTAAAATAAAAACGTGGAATATTTCCTATTGGCTTAAACTTGGTGACGGATTTGAAGCGTCGTATGTCTGCTCGCGAGCTCATTATTAATATTTTGTGATCCCACGGTTTCTTATTTTCTACAATAAGACATGCCATAATCACGAGGGATCATAGAATTATTTATATAAATCCCGAATTT
This sequence comes from Acanthaster planci, assembly GCF_054643075.1. NCBI lineage: Eukaryota > Metazoa > Echinodermata > Asteroidea > Valvatida > Acanthasteridae > Acanthaster > Acanthaster planci. The sequence goes on along the minus strand of NC_141787.1, from coordinate 12,635,022 downwards.
GGGATTGATAGTTTCCGGTTCAGAGTATTTCTTTCACAAAAAGCCCCACAATGCGGGCCTATTTTGGATAGAGGCAAGCGTCTACATTCATATGAGCGCATAGTTTTACTACTATTCGGGGGTATCTTCGGGAAAAGGCGAATAAAAAAGTTCATAAAATTGAAACGAAAAGTGATCAATCTGGCCATAATTTTCTTGAATTTCCAGCGAAAAAAAATGAAGGCCAACCTTTTCGCGAGGTTCAAGAGTCGGCGCTATTTCGGTTTACGGGCGCATATTTGGTGTACTGTAATGCAACCAAAAGACTGAGTGGGTCCGAGTTGACTCGAGGTGGGTCCAAGTTGGCATGGGTCCGAGTTGGAATGGGTCCGAGTCGGCGTTGGTCCGAGTTGGTCCTGGGTCCGAGTTGGCATGGGTCCGAGTTGGAATGGGTCCGAGTTGGAATGGGTCCGAGTTGACCTGATCCCATCGGCCACATATGTGTACGAATATCCAAAATGGAGGTCAACAAGCCAAAATAAGCGACGTACGAAACCAGAATACATGTCCTCTCATTACAACAATCTGAATCTCTTAAATCTTAATAGAAGCCTCATTACACAAACAGTGTCTTAAAACATGTTACAAATATTGAAGATACCAAAATTAGGCCCCTACCTCCAGAAAGGCTTCTCCTCTAAATCCGTGAATTACGGCTAAGGCTGTATCGGAGTCCGTTGTGTAGAGCTCAGTATGATACAGATCAGTGGCTTGGTCTACGTCTTCACTCCATTGAAAGTACGTGGAGACGCCCACAAAATAGACCTAGCCGTAGCTCTGGAAGTCCGTTTTGGACACGGCCTAAGCCTACTTTTTTTTTTAGAATGGCCGGAAACAAGAGCGCCCTCAATTGGCTTGCACTGATCTGTTATCACTTGCGCGCGTGCAGCATTTTTAAAGAGCGGGATGTACACGCTCCCTATCCCGTTCGTAAGTGACTTCGTCACAAAGGCGGACGCGCCACGACTTGCAGGCTCCCATTGGACGATCGCAGAAGTTGTGCGTTAACTTCGGGTTCCATGGCTCCATGCAAATGACGATCAATGCTTGTAACCCCTTGATCTCCATTATATCCGTTCCGAGCATGAATAAAAGAGGGCGTATTTTGAAATGAAATCGATAGTCCGATTACACTTTCTGCCGCTTAGTGATCTATCTTGCGCCGCTGCGCGGCGCTATACTAACTTTGCTTTTATCTGCAACACACAACAAGTTAGTCTGGATACCAGACCCGATGATTTTAGTCGGGTTGGTAGCCGACCCTAAACTTGAAAAAAAAATCCCCCAAATTGAAAAATCTCTCTCTCCCATCCGAACCACAAAACGGGGAACCCTTCTATTTTTTTAAAAACCGAGAGAGCCACCTTCCCCTCTCCGATCGCTCTGTCGCTGTCTCTTTTTGAAAATATGAAATTTTTAACTTTATGATGAAGCAACCATAACCAAGGATCTTATTTTGCGAGTCAATTTGAATATGCAAAGATGGTGGCCACATGTGCCGCTTGGCTCCACCTCTCACCACCTCTCAACTTCCTTTTCCTATTCTATTTTCACATCGACTTCCCCAAAACTCGCTCCCTTCGGTCGCTACCTACAGTCGATCGGCTCAACATAAAAATAAACGCATCTCGGTTGGCAAGACCCCTCAACCCTCAAGGGCTCGACCATAGAGTTAGATATAATGACATTAATTAATTAACTCTGGGAAGAGGGAGTGGCCTCTCCCAGCGAGTCTATTGTCGCAATTTGTTTAATATATATATTAAACTCTACGGGCTCGACCGAGCTCGCTACTGTTGTATCTGCTCAATGGATTCTCTCGGTTCCCTACTGTTTCTTTTACTTGTTAGCACCCTGTATTCCAATTTGTAATAGAGGGGTGATTTTTTTGGCAAAATAGATAGAAAGATTTGTTTCACTATCTATAGGAAAGCAATCTAACCAAATAAAATTTAAATAAATTCTACTTCTATAAACAAATAGATGTGCTATGAAACAAAACAACGTCGGTTGGTACGCCAATGTCCATAGTGGGCATATTGCAGGCGTGTCGATCCCAGGCAGGAAAAAGTGAACGCAAAGAAACCAGTGAAACGAGTGAACTGGGGGAACAAAACGACCAAAAATCGTTTGTACTCGACTAAACCAAAATTTACCACAAAGGTGGCAAACTGGATATCAGCGCAGCTCCTTTTCGCACGACTATCCTTTGCAACGCAAACGCACCGACAGCAGTTCGCGAACAGTCTTTGCCATCAACCAAACATAAATATCCGTTGGACTTGGCAAAAAAATGCCGACCATAGACAGCAAGGAACCTACGCCACTAAAAACGACGAACACGTTTTTGAGATAAGACAATCGGAAACTACAGATGCTATAGAAGTCTACACATTTTCTAAACGGCGTCTAGAAATATTTTTAGAAGAAATATTGTAACGGACACCAGTACATAAATAATCACAAGCAAAACTGCCTTCTGGTTTCACTTTTTTTATTTACAGAAAATGTTCCAACGGAAATGGCCCAGGCAAAGAAAAGGGACATCCAGGGTGCCAAACCAAATTAAGGGATAAACTAGACGGCTTCCAACAAACTTATACAAAAATAACTTGAAAATTATACATGATTGGTAGCAAGCCGTCCAGCAGGGTGTGTCTCCAGTCACCGTTGGCACAGAAATGCCTCACTCATTCCTAGAGACACCAACTTAAGTAAGGAAACTGTAACAAAGAACATTCTTTTGCAATAGATGAGGCACTCCCAGACCCACGCCTAATTAAACTACAAAAGCAACAAAGAAACTATATAAAGAAAGAATGGGTCTGGCCAGATCGGCCAAGACCACTCGGGCACTCCCAAACCCACACATAGTTAAAGTACATTCATACAATAGAAAAAGCGACCCTGGATGAGAGTTATTTCCATTACAATATGTGAAACCGAAAGAGAAATCTCTTAGTCAACTAGCAAACAGAATCTACAGCCACAAAAAGATCTCTAAAACAGCTGTTAGAAACGATAGAAAAACAAGTCTAGATAGAGAAGAACAAACGATAATTTCTACGAGCCTATCACATACTACAGTGTTGTCATGAGCCAGCTATTTCAACGACCAACTACTATTCAAGCTAGGTTGAACAACAGAGAACTAAAATTTTCTTAAAAACCTGTCTTTCTTTCGCCGGTGAGGGTGCACTTCGGCTCAGGGCGGATTACGTTTCAATCACTCAGTTTTTACACAGCAACATTATGTGCAGTAAGTTGAATGATTTTGTTATCTCCTTAATTAATATAACCAGCAAAAAGTAGTATCTCTGAGAGTGGTTAAGCTCGCGGTTATCAGGTCGTTAGAGGGTGGGTTCGAATCCCACTGGTGACTTTTTATTTTCCCGACGCTTGCTGTCAGTCAGTTGCTATAAGGGACTCCAATTGATCCCCATCAAATACCAGCAGTACCTTAGCCGACCGGGTAAGCTCTGCGGCTGGCACTGTCCGTGTGAGCGCCTTAGTACAGGTTCGAGACCTATGGCCGACTCGGCGGCCAGGGCCTAGGGGCTTGTATCGTTTCCTCCCTTGCATGGTCGCTCGAACCCTTTTGGGGGTTAAATGGATGGGCAGGGAGGAAGTGCGGTGGGCCGGGAACCCCGAGATCCCAGAAGAGTCCTATATGGAAGCCAGTAACTGCGATTCCTTGCAAATTTTCAGGAGTCCGTGCACCTGAATGCTTGGTCAACACCGCATAACTTTTGGATTTTTCCCTCACCACTTTTTTTATGTCCCTGGGCGTAGAACCCACAAGGCAATTTTTTAGGTTTGAATACAGTGAGCTACAGGATTGATGCTGATTTGTTTTCATCAATTTCCAAAATTTTTGACAGTGAACCGATCCCGACCGTCTTGGGTCCATTTCTTCTCAGTGATATCAGTATAAAAGCTGTCAGGCGTATAATGTTTATTGTTGGAGATTCAATAGTAAGAGATCCAGGGCTGGCACAGTCGGGCGACACTCGCCTTCCTATTTTATTGATGGAAATACATTTTCATTTGTTATAACAACAAATTTGGTTGGCTTTCAACTGCAGAGTAATTTGATGTTTTCAAAGAAAAATTCCCACAAAAGATACGTCCCATATCTTCTTGGGTTACCCCAAAAGTTGCCACAAATGCGTTGCATCTGCCGCTCCTTTTCTTGAATGTGAATGTTTGATCCATCACTTGATCTAGTCAGACAGGGCCACTCGAAAAATACAAGCAGGAAAATAATGAAATGAAACGACAGAAAGGAACAATCCCTAGTTGCTGGAATTTCAACGACAAAAAACGACATCGAGATTGCAATGGACGTCAAATCAATATTAGCTTTGGGTTTTACCCCATTGTCACCTGAAAAGGCGCATAGGCCATCCTGTTCCCCCAACACACACCCCCACACACGGTAACCCACGTTAGACTTTAATTTTGATCAGACTGACTGAAACTTAATGTTGTCATTTTAATTAATCCGTGCCCCATTGGCCATAAGTTTAATATCAGAATTCGGAGTTACAAAAAAGGCATAGTCAAGTAGCTAGCTCCCTTTTCAAACTCAATACTTCCAAAATGTACCTGCTATTTCAAACAGGTTTGTATGGGTAGTTCAGTAACGCCTCCTGGGGGAATGGAGGCATAAAAGTGAATTCGGCAAACACGACTGACATACAGGAAAATGTCAAAGTGATCATGATCTCACAAAACACGGAGTTTTACTATTTAGTTCCTGAATGTCACACACACAAGACTGGACACCTATGTAATATGTAACACAAAACTTGAGGGCGCTATTTCAAATTAATGTAGGAGAAGCACAGTCGTAATAGGACGCATTTCACCAAATGGTTGGAATTCTGTGCGCAAGCTCATTAGTAATTTGTGATCCCTCGGGTTTTTTTTACAATAAGACATGCCATAATCAGGAGTGATCATAGAAATATTTCTATAAATCCCGAATTTTAAACTGGTAGTTTCCAGGTCCGGATACTTCTTGTACAAAAAGCCCCAAAATTGCGGGCCCATTTTGGATAGAGGCGGGCGGCTACCTTCAGAGTTGAGCGCATAGTCTTACTACTATTTTAGGAGAATCTTTGGGGAAAGGCGAATAAAAAACATTTTCACAGTTAACCCCCATCACACTGAAACGAAAAGTGATCTTCTGGCCACAATTTAAATATGATTGTAGATTGTAGTAGATTGGACAAAAGACAAAAAATCCAGCACGTTCGTTCCACAAGGTGTCTACACGTCTGAACAATACTTTATCAAACAGGACTCGAACTCGAAAACAAACACGGCGAAAAATTTTGGTTTGGAAGCTTCTAGCTTGATGACTTCGTCGACAAATATTGTCTCAATATGGAACACCTAGCACCGGTGCACCACCGATATATTGTAGAATCCGTACAAAAAAGGCGATACCGACAAATTCAGTCATCAACATTTTGCGTTGCTAAAAGAGGAAAAATGTGAAGAAAGCGACCGAGTGAGTACCTTTCCTAGCAACACACTACAGTTTTATATTAAAAAATGTTGCTTCGAAAATAACCGACATTCTGAAGTGTACCCTTCAGCCATTATGCTGACACTGTAAAAACAATACACATTGCCCACACCACTGAAAAATCGCCCCATCAATTGACGGGTGGCGTTCATTGTGCAGTACAGGGCCAGCCATAAGTCACTGTCCTGGGTCACTGTGTAAATACTGTAATGTTTGGTTTGCATCTGGGGGTGTCCAATATCCCAGTAACTGTAAAGGTCACGTCCTTCTGAAAGTCAGTGTTGCACTGATTAAATCTCTTTGGAAAATGTACATACACATGTATACAATGTACATGTAGCCTGACTAGTGTAAAATTGTAAAGTGCATGTAACAAGTAACTTGAATCCTACAAAATCATCTTTTAGCACAAGTCCCCAATAACCGGAATCTTCCAATATCCTCATGTGGTCCACTGAGCTTAGTAACCTGGATCCTCCATATTCATGCAGGGGCACAAACTCCCAGTGACTCAATCCTGCAAAATCTTCCAATGCTTCAACTTGCAAGAAACCTCAATCAATCCTACAAATTCGTGCATTTTGCCCAGAGGATTGGGAACTGGGGGTAGGGTTAATTAAATTTAGCCCACTGCGAAACGTTACACTTTAAGTTCAATTGGTTACAGCTAGGCCATATAATATGCAGATATATACGTGCTGAAAATGTTCCCTGTTTCAAGATATGACATCATTTTGAAGCAAAATAGAATTTTGTGGAGAATTTGTGCTACTTAGGAATTGACAATACGGTGTTTGGTTCCTGCAGTGTCTCAAATTGTCAAGCGTTTTTCGTATAACTTCATATAATATGGCCTGGAGAAATCGACACATCGCTGTACATCAGCAGTGAGGCTGACACCAGTGTGCGTGGTACCAGTTATAGCTTCTGGTTTGAGAAACTTTGTGCTATCCCGGAAATTCCTGAAATATTCGACATTCCTTATCCTGTACTTGTATCTTTTACTCACAACCCAGCTGTCTAAAACATCTGCCCCTTTTTCCCAGTTAAGTATAGACTCATGATATTCTACTCCGAGCCTTTGGAAGAGCGCTGGGAGAATACTTGCCGGGTCATTCACAAGGTCGTCGGAATCCACAATGATGGGATCCGGTTCAATATTTTTCTCTTGGAGATATTCATACACGTTGACTGCTTCTTTGAAAGCTAGTTCTTTCCCCAGGAGCTTAGCCGATAGCTTGTCCAGCTCAAGCTTCCCTTCCTCCCCCTTAAGTCCACGAATAGCTATGATCTCCGGCACGCACCTCTTGAAGGACTGAAACACCTTCACCGGGTCCCGGATAAGGAAGATGTGGCGATAGCCCTCGGGGAGATACTCAAACTTGCCGTCGATGCAGTAAGCCATCTCCTTGGCAAAGACGAACCTCTTACCTGGGTAGTCGGCTTCCATTTGATTCTTCATCCATGGGTAGGTGCTCTTTCCCTCATCGTAGTCGGAGCTTTTAGGGTCTACGAGAGCATCGTGCATCTTTTCTGCAGGGGAACCTGACTGCAGAGATGTAAACTCGTCAAGACTGGCGCGATACGCCGACGAGGAAAGCTGGAAGAGGATCTTGGAACCTGGCACTCTGTCCATGCATTTTGCTACGATGGAGGCACGGGAACGTGGAGTGGTCCACATGACGACTCGGACTGTATCACTCATCTTTCATATTTCACCTTATGGCGGCTTTGCACTGTTTGCAGATCTGTACAAGAAACTTGGCAAAAGATAATTGATAGGAATGTATGAAACCAGCTATCACAGCTCTTCCATTTTTAAGTTTAAAAATGCAGTAGGCTGCTTCAAGGAATATATGCCTTAAAAATGAGGAGTCGTGTTTGAGTTCTATTCGAATCTTGCCTGGACCCTGCAGTCTAGCTGCCCAAGCTTAGTCTGTACATATGAACGTCACCAACCCTTTAAAAGATGTTACGCGTACGGAGGACAACTAAGCTGGTTCTGAACCTCAGATACACAGGCTGCATCCGAATCTCTTGTCTAGAGCTAGGTCTAGGTCTTCGGTCCATTGGAATTGCGTGGAGACGCGCAGACAATAGACCTAGCCATAGCTCTTCGGACACGGCCTTATTAGTGTTATGGTGACATTGAGATGAGTTAAGTCTGTACCCCTCGGAGATCAGGGGAATGAGAGGAGACTTGATTGAGGTGTTCGAGATGCTAAATGGTCTGGGTGACATTAAGCCGGATGACCAGTTTTACATATCTCACAGCACTGGAACGAACCAGAAACCACAAATTGTAGCTGTTGAAGAGGCAGCTCAACATTGAGCCAAACAATGCATGTGGCCAGCATTGTGTTTGGCATGCGCAAGAGTTTATCCACTATATGAACACAGGGCGAGGGTTTCCCTCGTTTTTTTCCCGAATGACACAATCTACGTGCAGAATTCGCATCTTGGCTTGAGTTCTGAAGACAAATGACACTGCGTTCGATTAGGATGCTTCCATATTCATTTGAGCAGATAAAAATCAGAGAAAACCTGTTTTACTTAGAGGTGCTCTTTAATGTCTGGGTTTTTAACAGTGAAACAGAAGCACTCACAACAAAAGTTTTAGAGTAGGTTAAGGATAACAAGGTTCCAGTTGGCAAATTTGAAATAATTAGCCAAAACATTACAGCTAAGATGTACGTTTTTTCAGCCACTTCTGACAGCTCAGCTGGTACCCAGAGTGATGTTATATCCCGAAGATGAGCACAGCACGTCGCTCGGCTTCAATATACACACATAAGCCCACACCTGTTGGATGTACTACTGAACTTACCATACAATATGTCCTTGAACTTGGAATGCTTGAATTACTTGAATATATACCGATGACTTCTTTATGAAACTCTAGGGCCACTTTTCAATGTACGAAGTACATGTACATGCTCAGGTACACCCAACCCCGGTACTTTTTAGATTTGCCAATCGCCACCACGCTCATACGGGAAGTGGTGGCTCGTCCTGTTTACTGCATGCCCTCTACCAAATGGCACGGTCGTCGTTTATAAAATAATTCTGCGCTCACAATGCTCTTTATCAGCACACAGAGGTCAATGAAGCTATCTTATCATGCCGACCGAGCACAAAGTTCATATAAAGGCTTGCCCGCATTTGATCATTGAGTTGGACATATATGCAGTTCTTAAAGGGATCAACTTACTGCGAACTAGTCATGCCTGGATTGGTCGATAGAGTCTTACCCGGAGCATGGGACAAATCCGGGTGGAGTTTTATTTGGAGGGGTGGGGGTAGGGAACTTTTTGTTTGTGGGGTGGGGGGTTATAAGGCCGGTTCACACCTCGCGCAAAAGCGAAAACGAACGCGAATTTGTGGCCCCCACTTCATTGCACAGGAATTCACACAAACTGATGGCCAGGTCACATCAAAATATACTCGATTTCACAAAAGTTGAAAAAATTTAAATTTGAGCGAACATTCGCTGCAATTTTTTTATAGCGTCAAATTCGATTTTGCCTTCGCTTGAAGTATGAACTGGTCTTTCCCAATGCTTCTTCTGGAAAGCAAGTGGCACCTTCGTGTATTTACTATATTACACGGGGTCGAATGTTATCTGTTTTTCAAATCCATCCTCTGAAGTAAAATACTAGTGACGCATATTCCACTTTCTCAGTCAAATATTCCCGTGAGAGCACCCGTGTGGTACTTAAGGAGGTTTTCACGTGATGCATCTTGACGGGCCAGGCAAAGGCATTTTAGTGTAGGTGGAGGCGCATCCATTTTCGAATCTGTGTATTGACAGTTTCATGTACGCCAGAATGTTTCGAAGACGCGTTTCCGGGCACATCCGTGTAAATTGAACGCTGACGGTCAAAAATCACGTGACTGAAAAGCCTCTGTAGCTCTTGAAAACTTCATAACAGTAGTTTTTATAGACCATACGCCCGACTTTTTATTCTCTTTTTAATCGGAATTTTTGCTCGCCAGTCTCCCGTTATCTACCCGAAGACAATCGCACCGTGCCGTACACTTCATGCGTCACACGGTGCGCGTGCAGCGGCGGGCCAGTGGGCGATCTAACTCCACATGTCGGTTTGACCATTTTCAGAGGTGGGGGTAGGAATCTTGTTTTTATCGTGCGACCCTTCCCAGCTGGGCAATTACGCTGATGAGACCGATACCGGCAAGATCGCTGCGCTAGCTATAGCTGTGACAGGCAAAACAAATACTTCGACGATACAGGAGAAAGGGGGGATCCACCCTTTGCTGTTTTAGGGGTAACCTTCTCAAAAGTTTTTTAATGACAGTGATTAACATCTACTTCCATATCGACACCCTCATTTGTTTGGGAATACTTGATCAATTTTGAATGTTTTAAAATGTGCACTTTACAGTTCACTAAACTCCCAAGAGATTTCAAACAGTTTTAATACATAAAAGAAGAGTTTGAAAAGGCACTTCAGACACTTATTGCACTGTTAAAGTAGACCCATTTTTATGACATGCGTACATTCCCTATCCCTATAATTTATAGTCTGTTTCCGATTGTGATTCCTACTATTTGGGTAAATATTTTGGTCTTACCGTCTGGAAGCCGTCACGGTCACGTGACCAAAACCAGGAATTTTTCCTTTCTGGACATTCTCCAAACTGATCGAAATAATTAAGAACCCATTTCGGTGATTTTCGGGGACAGTTATAATATCTGCGAATGTTGGGCGTTGTGTAGTTCTCTTTTCATATTTTCCACGTGCATTACAATTTGAGACAGGAAAGAGTTTTCCAAGATGTCCTGGTAATTTTGCATCTTGATCTATATCTTCACATTTTGTACGCCTCTGATTACGCTGTTTACAAACTAACAGACGTGTGCACGTTGCATCTAAGAATGGAAGGCGGCCATATGACCGTAACCTTGCTTCAGGTGCCTCTTGGCAATGGTTTGGGGACTTCGGTAACGTACTATGTTTGTTCAAAGAAAAATGCCGAAGAAATTGGTTGTCGAGAATAATTTGATCGAACCAATTTATGGTCGCGACCGCCCAAACGCACCTAATTCAGGCCCGTTGCGTCAGTCTGATATCTAAGGGCGCTTTGCCAACGAGAGAGGGCGCTTTGTTCCCTTAGAACTTGCAGGCTGCATCCGAATCTGTTGTTTACAACTAGGTTTAGATGTTATTACTCTGTTGGAAATACGCGGAGACACAAAGACAACAGAAATAGCTCTGGAGTCCGTTTCGGACACGGACTTGCAGTTGAATGGCATCCCTTCAACGCTGACTCCATCAACTGTTATTTTGCATGACACATGTTACTTTTCATGTTATAATCTACGCAGTACATTCGGAAGGGGATAGTCTGTCCCTGGTCTGTATCCAACGGAGGCAGGCACTTGTCCCACCTTTTCTGGTATTTCTCGGTGGAGGGCACTCTCGTTTGCTGCAATGGTTCTGGTGTGAATTTGATGAGCGACTTTGCCAATACGTTAACGACACGCATTCATGAGAATAACTTCTAAAATCCCCCCATCTTGCACCCAATGTATTGCCTTTCATGAAAAATATACGGTTGGTAACAAATGTCAATTGAAACACTGTCGAGAGGAAAGTTTGGGATTACAAGACTACTTCATCGTGCACGCGTGGACATGAAACACCCTAGGCCTACGGCTGAAGGGCTGTTTACATTGTTTGTGACACACTTAACAGTTGTTCGAAGAAGATCTACAGAAATGACTTTTGTTCCGGTTTCGAGACAGTCTCGGAAAATGTTTGGACATTGACGAATGAATCCGGGAAACTTATCAGATCTTCTGTCACGCCATCAAGATGTAATGTGCCCACCTTTCCCCGCCCATCCCGGATCTAAACCCAAATGCTCCTGAAATTATTAACTGAAACTAAAGATTTTCAGAAGCAAAGTGTTAATTTGTTACCTTGATCGCTGTGTTTATAAGATTGATTAGGGAGCTGATGGTGATTTGACGGCAATGTTAGATCAGCTATTCAGTAGATTGCAAACAAACTCTCGAGGGTCTATTGTCGATGTCAAGTGCGGCTGTGGAGTTTGCCTCTCTCTTTGAAATCATACTTGCGCAACTGGCTTCAGTTCACACAATGTGCCCGCCACCCGCACCGCTAACATGGAGCTCACCGTGAAGCTGACTCGAAGCCTGTGGGTCCTTCTGGTCGCTTGCCTGGTACGTCAAAGCGTGGCGTTCCTGCCGAACAACGCCGGCAACACCTTGCCCATCACCGACTACACCCTTACCGAAATCACGGTGCAGGGCATCGTGCGTGCCGTGGCCAAGTACTTCGAAGACACCAACCCTGATCGGTACAATCCTGGCGACCTTACGGGACTCAGTCCCCTCACTCCCTCGCGACTGTTTCGACAACATTATGGAGGTAAGGCAGATACAAAGGCTTGAAGCAGACCTGTCTTCTTAAAAAAAAATAGTAGGCCTAATTAGTTACGAAGAAATTATTTTTCAGGCTCGTCATCGAAGAGCTACTCTTTGAAAAGGTTTTAACTTTCAAAGAAAAACCTCTGTTTGGTTACTTTTGGAGGTAAACTAAAACAAACAACTGTTGGAGAACATCGCACTTTCAATTATGGCATTCTTTGTCATGATTTTGATTAGGCTACTACCTTTTATTTACTTTCGCAGCACCTTTTTTTGCATGCTTTGAAAAATACCACGCATGCGTGAAATCTGAGCATGTGACTGAAAAGGTAGGATGGACGATCTTGTAGAATCTGGTGAGGCCGGCTCTATTTTGCCGATCACTTTTAACATTATACTTTTCTCCAAGGACGATATTGGCAAGTGCAAAAAGCAAAATTATGGATGAGAAAATACAAAATGATTCCTCGTGTGTATTTAGTTTTCCTCTCACTGGTTTCAGCCAACTCGAAGCAGCATTTTAAACAGTGTAATCTAGAATATTCCCTTTTTGGATAGAGAAAAACGTTTTCTCTACCAAATTGTGGAGTAAGGGGTAACGGCTACGACAATGATCAACACTGGTGTCCTGCTAATGCAAACAAGGAATAGATTCCGGCCTCTCTTGGGGCCGGTTTCAAATTCCATTTGAAAAAAAGTGCAGTACTTTGCCTTATCACGTTTTGTTGATTTGTGTGGTTGGTTACCATTTTCAGCTTGGAATACAAACATCCATAGTAACCGCAAGGCACTTCCAAGCAGTGGCAATCTAACTGCCCCTGGACATCCACAGGAATTATGTCGTTGCATTGTGTGATCTTTAATCTAATCACGTCGATCGCAGCTATAGTATTACCATCTACCCGCAAGATATTCTGTGGTATAACTGCACTTTATCTACAACTGATTGAGCAATAATCGGAAAGGAGCTGGTAGTCGGGCTAAACCTTTCAACGGGAAACAAGTGCAGTTAATTAATTACGAAAATATGTATTTCTCCATCGTCAATATTGAAGGTTTTTGAAATAAAATCTTTGAAGTAAAACTCCATTCTAACAAGTTGTGGATCACCGTAGGCAAATAGGTTGGATTTTATTTTCATTTCGGCAACAAAAGAAACCCCAAACACATCAATATCATACATACGTAGAGAAGTTTGTTACAGCAATTAATGGGAACTGGCGTGTTAAGTTTGGTAAATTGCACATAGTCAAAAGTTTTATCAACAGGTGGGGGAAAAAAGGAGCACTGTGCTTCTGAACTCAATCTATTTCGGTACGTATATTTTGCTCCTTTCGCGCGAAGTGTTTAATATTTAACGAATTCCTGGTCAAGTATTAGAATTCGTTTGTGTGCTATTAGAAGTTACATTTCTAGAAGTGTTTAGTTGATTGGTTACATATTTGAATATTCATAATGGAATAAACGGCATTGTCATTGGAAACTACCGACTACTGTAGGAAACCCATAAACACCGGCGCTAAGGAAAACTTCCTTCTTGTGCTACGTTCCAGATCATAGAAACCTTATTTTTTTCTTTTACTGTTTGCTCACCATGCAACGCACTGTAAACATTTACGAGTAACAGGACATTTATTATCAAGGCGGTGTCATGGTTTGTGTAACTTTGTGTATTCTATTCAAATTGAGGGTATATTTTGCAATTTTAAATTACAGCAAATGAAAATGAATAGGCCTACTCATTTCCGAAGGGTCACTGTAAAAGACAGATTTTCAGCGAATAAGAATGCACGTTTTGTTATAATTGGCAAGGAATACGTTAATCCGAAATCCCAGTCAAGTATTTGTAACCTCCTTATTGAAACGTAATGCACATTCATTTATTTGAAGGATGCAAAACGAAGTCGAATGCTTGTAATTACAAAAATGAAGCCATGGTTCCACTTTTGCAATAACAGGCATTCGATTTAGATTTAGCGTAGATTTTGAAAACGACTTAGTCGTTTTCCAAATCTGCGCTAAATTGAAATTTTATTTTACAAATTACATCGCCAGTACGATGTGTTGAAGTAGCGGAGTTAATTGAAATAAACTGCTTCCTATTTGACAAGTAACTCCTGAACCAGTCTAAGGTGATTCCTTGTATGCCAAAGTGGTCCAATTTGTGGATAAGAATATCATGATGTACAGTATCAAACGCCTTAGACAGGTCCAGGAATACCCGAACAGAGAACTGTCTGTTTTCAATAGCATTTATAATTTGTTTAAGACACTAATAATCGCTAACTTTGTAGAACGATTTGCTCGAAACCCGAACCGAGGTTCTGATGATAGACCATGCTGGTTTATGAAATACATCAAGTGATTCTGTACTTTTTTGGGAAAATACCTTGGGTCTATAATTACTTATGTTATGTTTATCTCCGTTTTTTGAAAATAGGCACTATTTTTCCAACTTTTAATCCTTCAGGAAAATGCCCTGTGACCAAATGATTTGTTAATAAGACTAGCTAGAGGGGTTGATAGGGCATACCCAGATTCTTTAATAACACAAGTAGTTAAACCATCGTAACCTGAGGCTTTTCCATTTGCTTCGGTAATAGGAGCGAAAAATAAAGAATGAGCGAATCTTTCACCAAGAAAGTGGTCTAATGAACTGCCTGATTGAGGAAGTTCACTTGCTAGTTTCTTGCCAATGTTTGCAAGTTTGCAAGCTTACCTGAATTTATGGAGAGGGAATCTCGGTGAGCATCTTTAAAATGGGGCTTTTAAAAGCTACATGTACAAAATAATTTGATAGTTATGTCGTTATTGTACGACGCATTTGAACATCATTATTTGAAATGTGGACTTTACAGATGAATAGAATTATTATGATTATCACCACTCGCAGCTGCCTCAAAGCTCGAAACGCTGACAGCTAATAACAGTGTAAAGGCTACCAGGTCAAATATTTAAAAAACGTTTTAATTTATACAAAGACAGAGATAGGCTAAACTGATTTGGTTTTCCCCCAGTTTTGCTTTCCCCCATTGTTGTGACTGTGGTTAATTTTGACTGCCTTTTGTATAGATTGCGTCTACGCAACAAAATTCGAACGAGCCATCAGAGCCATAGTTGATGCCAATGTTGAGATCTCCGATAAGTACGCTCACAAGGCCATCTGGCACTTCAACGGTAACCAAGTCAATAAAGGTTCGTTTCAAAGACTTTCTTTCTATTTTTTATGATCTATTAAAAATATTGAATATACCGTAATTCTCAGAATTCACATCGAAAGGTTAAATAGGGCCTATTCTGTTTTGCCATGTGTCTATGAATTTGAAATTATCCTAAAACTCATGAAACGTGCCACAGTCGCAATCAGAGCTGCGATACATTTTCCGGCTGCGAAGTCGCGTCCAATACCTCTCAATCTCCCCCGCCCCCTAGGCAACAACAAGATGGTTAGCATTCGGAGAACCCTCCTTAACATGCTGCAACCGGGTAACGAGGACGCGCCCAACTACGACGTGGCCCGCCAGTTCAGCGGCCAATTCCTTCACATGGCGCAGAGCTTCTACTCCAACACCAACTGGGTCGAGCTGAACCGATGGCTCAACTCGCTGATCGGAGCGGACCAGAATGAAGTTATCACCTCAAGCGAACTAGGTAAGATAGTTTTGCTCAAGTGGAAAGTGAGGATTCTGTTAAAGGTCAGAGACGGTATTAGCTTCCTGTATTTTTTCATTAAATTCAATTTGATTTCTACTGATGGAAAACTTTGAGTTTACGATTTGGTAGATTGACGTTATGTGGAAGTTTAACAAAACTTTGATTTAGAACTTGTAAAACTTCAAATTTTTCAACATGCTTCCAAAATTCGGAAGCTCTGTAGGCCGTGTACGCCAGGAAGTCCCGATGCACAGACGATAGGACGCATATTAAGTTAACCATAGTCTAATCCGAAGTTTTGCCCGAATTCAGAAGCTGATTGTACGTTGCAAGAACATAGAGAAGGTCTGAGAGGGTCTAAAAGCACAAACAGAACAGCAGAAATTTAAAAACTATCGCATATTTGTTCGTCCTGTTTTCCAACATGCGTTTGCCTCTGGCGCTTTAAGAGAAGAACATTACAGAGAAAAGCCTTACCGACCAAATTCGAACGACTTTATCTTTTTTAATGATTAATATGGGTGAAACTAGCTTTTTGCCTGACCCCCCCCGAAAAGTTGGTAATATGCAGCCTTATAGACATGCCTAACGTGTCCTCGTTACTTTCCTTATGCTTTGCCAATTCACATCGAGGCTTCATTTGGCCGCTGTTGCTTCTTCCAATGTCACGGCCCTCCAAGGCTTTCTCCATAAAAGTTCTACACTTCAAAAACTTATGGTTCCCTTGACAGGACAAGAACACAACCAGTAGCGCTGTATAGATACCAAGCGTGTTAAATTTTAACCTTGCAGTTTTTGCTGAGCACATTCAGTATTGTGACGTAGCGTTTAGCACGAGGGGACACAATGACCTAACACTTTTTTTTTATCACAGAGCAACTGGAGGTGCAAGCACGGAGGTGTATATAAAACCTGGGGCCAATTTCATAGAGCTGTTTAAGCACAAAATTTGCTTAAGCGTGAAAATCCTTGCTTGACAAATCAGGTTACCAGCCAAAACTCCACGTGAAGTAAATTGTTTTGGAATGGTATTCACCTGTCTTTTGGTTAGCTTGACAATCACATATTTTGAGCTGGTAACCTTTGTTTATTAAGCACATTTTTTCGTGTTTAAGCAAATTTTGTGCTTAAACAGCTCTATGAAATTGGCCCCTGGACTTGCAACGCCTTTGTATGAAAAACGAAGCCAACCAGCGGCCATTTTACCGAGCCAAATACAAAAGCGTGGGTTGTTCCCTTCTATTGACGTCAGGAAGAACAAAGGCGGGCATTGCCAGGAAAGCTTTGTATTCGGCTCGGTAAAATGGCCGCGAGTGGATTCAATGACTCTATAAGCTGATTAAGGGAATTGCGAGTCCATATTTTATTATAAACGTCCGTGGTGCAAAGGCGATCACATGTCGCAATTTTAAACTGTCCTGCGCAATGCAAAGCCAGTCAACTACTACGACGAACTTAGATCTTACTAATGGGTCATTCTGTAAACTTGGAGTCCATTTTTTTCTTGTAATTTTCACGATTAATTTAGGAATGCAAATTTAATTGGCAAACAATTATAAATAGTTTGAAACCGATGACATTTCCATGTCAAATTATACAGGTGAGGTGCAGCAGGGACATGAAATTGTCACACTTTGGGATCCGGAATTTATAGATTGTTGACCCTTAATATCAATGACCCACTTAGCTCTCCAATAACCGAAGTGTTCGGGCTTTTGTTTGAAGTCTGTCTAAGTGGCGTCATCCCATCCTCGAGATACCGCATCCGTTTGAGAATGTGTGCACATTAGGGTGGTCCTTGTCATGGTTACCACCCAGAGCTGAACGCCCAGCAATCTTGGAGTATCCTGCATTCATAGCCGCACCTGCACGGTGGTGCTTCACATTACTCACATTGTGCTTGAACATTGCAAACAAAACATTTTTTGAGAGATTGCCACGTGTAGATTGTAACGGTTGCGACGGAGAAGCGATTGACAGAAACAACACAAAACAGTGACGAGTACATTAAGATAATCGGAGCATTCCACGTGTATTGGTTTCGTTGACGCATCATAAAATGTAGATAGAATCCAAACACAGGTGCGTTTCTCTCAAAAGGGGCGAGACCTTCTGCGAACTAGAAACAACTCCAACAACAAAGAAAGTAAAATATAAGACAAAAAGGCAAAAATAGACACCAGTTCAATTCAATTTAAGATTTGCTGTTTCGTCTGCAAGACAGTAACTGCGATTATTTACAGCATGCATGCAAATGTGTGGCAGTAAACCTGCAAATATATACGGCAAAGGAAACGGCAAAACGGACCTGAGTGAATAAAAAAGGTAGCCATTTTGAAGGAGACACAGGTGGGTGTCGAACCAGATGACCCCGGGGGGGGGTTATGACGCGTTCCTGTATATTACATTACATCTCGACAGGTTTCGTGCAAATAATTATCAGCATGAATAGTCTGGTATTGATTGACGGGGGCCTACGTTCACATCAATGGTATCTTGTGTCCACGAGCGACACGAATTCCTCCATCATCACAAATGCTCATTTATTTCAACCAAGGTGTGGACTAATAAGGGTAGATTAACACGATAAAAATAGAAGTGATATGATAGATGCGGGACTCGCATCTGCGTATTACCATAGATGCAACAAGTGGCGTTATCTACAGTTTTCATACGGTTTTCATACCTTCGGCCTGTTGTGATAAAATGAGGACTTTGAATACGGTGCATTGTCAACTGAGAGGATTTCCGAAAGTCACACCATATTATGCGATGAATTAGTTGGGTATTTCAAAAGGCAAAGTCATTCGAGAACAGAGCAGGCGTGGCAGTTGGCACTTGGCACGGCAGCGCAAATCGGGCTGGCCGTGCACACGTGTATTACTCTTCCCGAATGACCTCGGACGCTCTTCATTTTAGGCACGGAGCTCTTAAAATACTGAGGTCGCTCACTGAAGTGCATTGCTCTCACTGAGATGTCAAATCGTCGTCTTCCAGAGGGAAAGGTTAAATGTTAACCTTTCGCTCTATTGTGCGCAGGTGCAGTCCCTTCAAAAGACCATAATATAGTCATAACAACACATTTTGATCCACTGCCCTCAAACTACACTCATGTAATGAGCATGGTGTATTTACATGCATTGCAAATTATTAAAAGCTTTCATTGCAACCCTATGCTTTATCTCCCCTCGTTCTACGAATGGCAGAAAACAAAAACAAGCATACACACAAAGCAAAGATAAAACGGGGTTATGCATATATTTATTTTCAAGATGAATGCCACTACTCCTAGAACCATTTCAAGAAATAAATCTCACTCCAAGACAAATTTGGGTTGGGAACAATTTGGGTGTTTTAAAACAGCAAGATCATTCGGGAACAAAGCACGCACGCATGTCCGCGTAGGGCCGCGCTGTTTGGGCAGGCCTCGCACATTCGGAAGACTCACTCTTCCTTCGTGTACAATATAAAAGACCAGATATTCTCCCTAGTTGCATATGAAGTAATTGCTTTGTCTCAGTTACGCCTGGCCATGAATAGACCAATTTAGGAAGCCCTGCCCACAGTGCAGCCACTTAGCACGTGCTCTTTTCATGCGTGTTCCAGCCTCGCGCATTATAAGCGCATGCACGCATGTCGGACGTAAATCATTTAATGGATCGGTCTTTAGACTGAACTGACTTCATTTTCTCATTTCTTTGTTAAACTTTTTAGGGATGAATGGTTCCTGCTTACATGTATTTAGAAACTTTGTTCACGTCATTTTTATTCAGGTATAATTGCTCCGCTGTCTTGGCGGCAAAGCCCAGGAAGCGTGGACATGTGCCAGAATTGCCCGGGATCCACCTCACTGTGAGTTGTTGAACTGCGAAAAATTGTGATGATGGCACCAAGTACTAGTGTCTGCATACCGAACACGCTCACACAAAATAACAATAATTATTACATCCGCCAAAGAGGCTATGCTTTCCCCCCGTTTGTCTTTCTGCTTGCGACAGAATATCCAAAAGTTATAAACTAGAGTTTTTCTCATCAAATTTTGTGTAATGGAGGAATCATGACCCAAGGTTCTTGATAAGATGAAGTTAGGTTATGACGACGTCACCATTTGACTTTCTAATAAATTTTAAAATGTTTGATTTTACGCATGACGCATGACGCGTTAACAAAGACTGGATTGCCGTTCGGCCTTTTGCAGAGATATGCTCTTTTAAGCCTAGTGTTCATGTCAGAGTAAAGAGACGCATACAGCATCGCCGAACAGTCCCCGATAATGTGGAATCATTATGTAAACGATCTGGTCCTCGAGTTGGACCAAGAGAGGGAACTATTTTCTTAGCAAAGGAGACTCCTCTGGTCGGAACTGCACTCCACCAGTTCACAAACGACTATGAAATGCACGCGTTACGGTTACGTCGCTACCAGCAAAACGAACACTTCCGACCAACGCGACTCTTTCCAACCGATGAGAGGGCGCTTCTGCTCAAGGCGGATAAGGCGACTGACGCAAAATCTTACGCAGACAGTTGACAAAGTTGGACCATGTTCAGTTGTGTGCGTCGATTTGTTTGAGTAGGCCCATACAAACATGCACATTGGCGTGACTGCCATACATTGATGGCTCTCTTGCTTGAGTTCCCTTGTATTTTGCCAATTTTTCTTCTAACAACTAAGAAAATGCAGACGTTAAGTGACTAACTCAAGCCACAGCCTATCGCCATCAGCTGGATTCAACCCCCCCGACCCTCACGAACCTTGAAGAACTAGGCCACATGTGCCGTGCGTACTATTATATGAACGGCTCATGTATTTCTCAATTCTTATTTTCCTCCTGCACAGCCCTGGATTACAAGACTGCTCTGACAATCTTCGCCCATATGTCTACTACCTGACGAGTGGTTACAGAAGCGGACAGAACGTGAACAAACCAGGTAGAGTTACCATTTCAAGTGGCCCAACTTTGAAGTAAAATACACTGCACATTATGCCACTTCTCCTTGTGTTGTAGTGATCTATTGACAGCCTAAGACTTACAATTTTAATCGGGAAAGGGCTTGGTTCCAGCTAACAAACATGGTGATTCAACCTTTCAGATGCCATTTTTCAATGCTTCAAACATCGTGGTTCAACTGTCAAACACAGCAGAGTCAACTTGACACCCGTGATTCATTTTTCCAAGTTTAAGTTTTCGAGCGTCGTGGTTCAATTTTTCAGACGTTGTTGAATTTTTCAAACGTCGGTCAACTTTCACGCGTCAAGGTAAACAATTTTTTTAGGTCGGCCTGGTCGCTATTCAAGTCTGGAAGCTCTAGAGTTGATCGCGTTGACTTGCACAGATTTGAATTGGGACTGAGTTGACTTCAAACTTGGTAGACGACGTTCAAAGGTCGAAGCATAATACTCTCGAAAGTATTACCTGAACCGCGCAGCACTCAAAACGCTCGAAAGTTTCAGGTGGTAACTCTGAAATGGCAACACGACGTTGGAGAGTTCAGCCAAGACGTTCGCCTGTTTCGATATCCAACACTGTACAGTAGAGTTAAGAATTTTTTGTTCAGTTTATGAAAATAACTGATTTGGACTCCAATATCTGATTCAGCAGTACATCATGTTAGTGTTTCCACTGCATACATTTTTACAGACACAGTGTAACTTTTTGAAATCGCACTTTTTTGTGTTATAGGTGTTAGGGAAGGAAGGCCTTATTATGACTTTTTCGTGGGAGTCATAAGTTACCATAAGTGTCAGACACTGCCCAACGTTTGAAACTGGCGTCTTTTAGTGATCTTCAACAATGTGGACTTTTTTCATTAAGATTTCTGACAGATATTTTGACATTTACAAATGTTGAAATAACTTTTAGGTCTAAATGTATAACTTCCCATCGATACCTAACAGTGTCCTTTAGATTGATGGCTGCTGACGAGGTTTTGATTGTTTTGGTACACACTAGTTTGTTTATGCGCCCAAAGTCAAAGTGGTCATAAATAATTAACAGTCGTCAAACACGCGACACGAAGAAGAGAACTTCAAGAGGTTATCAAACAGATATTTCGTGCGAAGGTGGCAAGAGTTGCAGCGATAAATGTGATCGGCGCCACGTCACTCAAAGGAAAGCTATTTGTGGTTACTTTATCAATAGGCATCACGATACCCCTGAACATATTTGCACATGTATGCCCCAACTCAAGCTGAGAGAAAAATGGCGGAGTTCAAAAGTCCGTAACCCCTTGTACTTGCTTAAAGGAGTTTCCAAAATTAAACAAAAGATCAAATAAAGACGGGGGACAAACAGAAATTGTGCAACTCGGTCACCGGACGGCACTTTTTAAAGGACAAATAGTCAAGGTTAAAAATGCCTAATACAAACGTCGTCTGTGAAAGGACACACTTGAAATTTGTCGGACACCATTGTTACTCTCTAAGTGTTACCAAGTTGACAAAATGGTTGCTACGTATCGTGTAAAGAAAACAAAACTACAATGACGTCATTATTTATAGCTTTAAACCAGAAGTATAAAGTATGAGAGTTATTTGTCTGCTTATCAGCAAAGTGGAATTTAAAGTAGGCCTAAATGGCAAAATACGAGAAATGAAATTAATGACGTTGCTCTGCATTTTAAGAATAATCCCGTTGGGAACATGTTACTGCGCCTTTCCAAGCTCCCTCCGAGGACGCCATAGGGTCTCCTGTACCCAAAGTCCCTTCCTCTCCCACGGCGTTAAGGTGGCCAATCCCCGAAGTCTCAACTAGCCTCCCCTTCGCCACAGTATGTCTACCGTACCTGGGCCCCACTTCCCACCAACTCCGCAGTATCCTACACTTTGCCAACATCCGAGTCTGTCACCCCGAACCCAACAAGCTGCAATCTGTACTCGACACCCACAAGGACAAGCATCTAACCAACAGTCGCCCCGGTGTATACCACATTCTATGTGAACGTGACCAAGTATATATCGGAGAAACCGGCAGGAACCCCCCCCCAGGGTCCAAGAGCACCGTGCGTACGGCCGACGAGGAAAATACGACAAGTCGGCCATTGTCAAACACGCACACTCCTCGGACCACCACATCAAATAGGACAACGCAGAACGTATAGCCCTCATCCAGAACTGGATTCCGAGAAGAATCTGAGAAGCCATCGAGATTTCCGGCACAACACCGTCCCCCAAGACATCGGTTTCAAGCTCAGCGACATCTGGCCCCCACCGTAAACTAGTACCCAAGCCAACTCCCACCCCAGGCAGTAGGGTCACCTATAACTGAAACCCATACCACCCACCCAGGCGTTAGGGTCTCTTCTCTACCCGAAGCCACACCTACTCCCCCTTGGCATAAGGGTCCCCTATATCCGAACCAAAGGTTTCCCGCCAATTTTGCATCCCCGAACCACTACAGGATCCAACACCTTCATGCTCCGGTGCACGCGCAGCAAGCTATACAACCCGCGAATCCCGTTTCATGCTCCACCGCTCCCGGATAACCTTTATAACCCAGCTCTCCACTCGAATCTGGCACTCTGTCCTGAGGACGGCCAGAGCATCCTGGCCGAAACGTCGAGTTAACACGCACATGTTCCTCGAAGAACCACACCTGTTCCAAAAGCGAGATTGATTCCATGGTGTACCCGCAAGCCTGCATCTCACATAACTTCCACCGTGCAAATCTTACTTAATAAACCGTTATGAACGTGAATTTGACATTCATGGAGCATTCGGGACCAACACTGCCAAAGTTGGAATGCATTTATTCCAGTTTTGCTAATTCGCATTAGGATTATTTGCCGTAATTGTTACGTTTTCTTGTCTGCATTTGCAGACTCGTTCGTTGTAGTCAGTGGAAAGGTAAACAAGAAATGAAGTTGCAACAAAGTCATAACCAAATTCGCCATGGAAATTTTTCATTTCAGTACTAAGCATGCATTGTTCGTAAATTGTAAACGATAACATAATTTCTTTCCCAAAAATTGAACAGAGAAATAACACTCACTACAATTACCTGTTATTTCCACTTTCATCTTTGGAGTATATTCACGTATAGGGTCTACGATCGAACTATTTGTGGTAACAGAATTCATATTTTGAATGAAAAAATATCCTGTCGGTCTGTCTGCTTCTATGGTTGAACATGCTCATGAATTTCCTGTGTTGACGTCACAATTTGCAGTGACCCAAGGAAGCCCACGAAGGAACGTATGGTTCGCAGACTAATATTTTTGGGTCACTTCCAAAGGCAAACTGGGACCTAATCTTGTGCATTTATGCTAACCCCGACTTTCTTTAGCTGCCTCCCCGGGAAACATCTGGGGCAAATGCTCCCATGGTGGTCTCCACGACGCCTCGTGGACCGAGGTGGCAATCGGAGGCATCAACAAGGAGTCGTCGAACGAGCAACGATCTCCCCACTTCGATCTCCACGAGCAGGCGGCACTGACGGCCCTCCAAGCAACTGAGGACTTCTTCTATCGTTCTGGTAAGCAGTGGTGTAATTTGCAGTGAGGGGTGAAACCATGACACTGCCATTGGTGCCTCCCAGACATCCCCCATAAGATCGAGGTAGGACCATCTGACCAGCCACCGGCTCCGTTCGAAATGGGCCTAGCCTCGTTTGTTAACAGCGGTGGGTAGTCGGACAGGCTGGAATTTCTTTGGTATTATCAACATATTAGATATACTAGATATTTTTCCATTTTAGTCCTAGTTTTTCCATAATGTGAACCTCATTCAGGATGGTATAAACTGAAAGTATAATTGGCTCCTCAATCGATACTTACTGAAACCGCCGAAAATAATTCGGATTGTTGAAAAGTCATCCAAGTTACCCAAAGAATCAGTATTAGCACGGTAATCTGATCCTGCAATCTGTCCATCTATCTTCCCCAATACTATAACCCTTACTCATGTATTAATATTCATGTGATAGTAAACATTCATAAAAACCTCAGACAGTCTCCCTATTCAACAACGGGCAACTTGACCATTCATTAACATTTGATAATGCCCAGGTGATAATGCCACATGGATACGAGAGAGTTCAATCGATTCTTATTGGTCAAGTGTCTGTTCGCAACGCGCGCACCAAGTCCATATAAGGAGATTCTTTTGGACAGCTCACACAAGGAATATTCCATAAAAAGGACAGGGGTGTTTAGGAAAATGGATATAAAACTCTAGAATAAAATCATGAAGAATCCATTGCGTATTGACTTCTTTTGACTTTATGACTAAAAAGGTATTTATGCATGGGAATAAATATGTGGGAATAATGTGTTATGTAAAAATAACGGGAATAAGACCGGCCCAGGACAATGGACGTGACTAATGCTCTCGCCGCATTCCCTTATTAAAAGTGGTACTAAAAACTGGGGGAGGGGTTGATGTGGGGAACAGAGCCCTTGGGCTCATTAAATTCATGGCATGACAAGTTGATCGAGATGGAATATCCCTTTATGAATGCCAGCTTGGGCGCCCAAAGTGATTCTGATGTGGACGGGGAGTATAAAAAAGCAATCAATAAAAGAACTGCCAAAAGTGATGAAGGAAAAAAAAGCTACCCGACGCATAAATTAAGGGGTAGATATAAAGGGGTGGGAATCCCTGTCCAGACTTTTGAATTGATAAAACATATTACTGAACCTGGACCCAGTTCTCATTTAGAAAATGTCAAAATGAGCCCCCCCTGCAACAGTGTGACAGGCTTTTACAGAAACTGTGAACTTTCTTCCACCAGGTACTGGTCTCTACGGACTTATTGGCGAGAGGAAATTCCGCCGGCTGCTGAACTTGGATGTAGGGACGTCACTTACCTTCGTCATCGACGTGTCCGGAAGTATGTCAGATGACATCAAGGCTGTGAAAGAAGAGACCATCCGCATCGTCGAACTACACAAGGAGACCTGCTTAGCTGCTTCCAAGTATGTGGTTGCTCCCTTCAACGATCCCGGTGGGTATTCTCTGCACCAGGCAGAAAGTGGTGCCACATTCAGATGTATACACCTGCAATAGCCCTAGTTCTTGGAGTGTCTTCCAACGTGGATGCAGGGACTTCGCAATACTTGAGACATCGGAAACATTTAGAAATGATTACATTAAAAACAAACAAATGCAGAACAAAGAGCAAGCCCCTCTCCACTATGCTAGGTTTTACTTTTGTGTTTCATCAACTTACCATACATGTGGATCGGTCTTAACCTTTATTCGGAAACAAGTATTGTAATTATTATGCACAAGTCATTAGGCTACTTTCATACTCCATATAAACGTTCATTCCAAATAAGGTCAATCTTTTCTAAACTTTGGACAGAAGAGATCCTTGGCGGACACCCCCTGCTTCAGGCAGATCCACCTAAACTTCAGACCTCGTTAAATTTAGTGAGAAATGTTTTTCCCTTCTGTTATTTGGGTGTGAGGTACATGTACCTTCTTCACATGAAATACTCTGGGTTTTGAATTGGGTTAGTTCACTTAAAATGATCACAGCGGTTGTAAGCTTTATCCCTATAGTAATTGCAATGCCTGCTCATTTTATAGGCTATGGGCCGGCTCTGGTGAGCACAGATGCACAGAAATGCATCGAGTTCCTCGGCAATTTGACGGCCAAAGGAGGAGGTGACTGCCCTGAATTGGCCAACAGTGGGTTGGAACTTGGTGTCCAGAATAGGTGAGATGAAGCCTGTCACAGTGTTTGAGAAGGTTGCACATTCCTTGTCGAAAGAATTCCATACGCGGACGCCGCTTCACACCCTGTGCACCAACCCTATGAGACTGGTCTGAAAAATTCTAAGTGTTTTCTGAGTAGATACCTCAATAATTTCACTGCTAAATTAGACTTTTCAGGAAATGTCATTTCTTTCAGATGGCTAATAGGTAACTGCAGGGAAATATTGGTGGCGTCCAAACATGGAATAATTACCTCCAGCAAATCAGTTTGCTTAGTGGTACATCGCATCTCTTGGTCACTAAGCATGGAGTCCATCAGGTCATAGGTCCCTATTAAAGAGGAGTTTCCTTCCTCCTTGGTCGTGATTAGTGAGTGTGTTCCACGTTGATGAAGAGTCGATGAAGCCAGCATGGGCAGCATGCTGTAAAATCCACCCACAAATCAATAAGCTGTGTGGCTTGAATGCACTTGAAGATATGTCGATGTAACATTTGTAACCACACAACCCTTTGTAGACCATTTGTGCTACCATATCCATATTAGCTGGTTCATCCCTCAGAAATAATTATTTTAAATATTTTTGGTCTGAAGGTCTGAATTGCCAGGGATTCGGTGTGGAATCTCAATTGAGTCTTTGCTGTTACCATAGAAATGACCCTTCCATATTATGAAATATCCATAGGTAGGCCCTGGGGAGTCAGGTTGGCAAGATAGTTTTTTCCTCGCCTTCCACCTCTGGGGTCCCGGGTTCGATTCCCGGCCCGGTCCACATGTGGATTGGGTTTTCACTCCCTACCTGACTCCGTGGGTTTTACCCAGAATATTCCTCTGGGGTTTTCCTCCCACCTCTAAACCTGTAACTGCTTCTTACTGTCTCCCCTTTACTGATGTTGGTGAATTTGGGTCGTTTGGCGGCTGCCCGAGGCGCCCTTGTATGCCATTGGCTCAACCATGTTTAAATGTATTCATTGTTCCACGCTTAATGTCTTCATTGTACAGCGCATTTGAACATATCTATGAAATTTGCGCTTTATAAACGAATGAATTAAATTCAAATTTAACATGTAATACCTGTGGAAGTTAGTTACCTCTGGAACTATGAGGCTCCAAACCAGAGGCTCATTCAGAAGCAGAAATCAGGGGCCGTCTCAAAACTTTGAATATGCCTGTTCCTAATGGAATACTGCTTGCTGGAACAACGTGTCTTCCAGGTTTACATTTGCTCTATTATACCTACCAGTAACAACACAACAGGTCACCTTTCCTATTGTGGAATCTTAATTTTTCTGACAAGTAACAGCAAGTGTTCCCAACTTGAACAAGGAATACCCTCATCGGGACGTTCCTTTAGCGTTCTTTCTTTTGAGACACTGCGTTAGTGATCTGCCTCGCCTATAGGCATGACTCCAACCAAAGCCCATTTCCCTCGTATCTATGCAGCATCATCGGCGCCAATGTATACATGTTCACGGATGCCACGGATAAAGACAAGGAGAAGGTGCCGGATGTGCTGGCATTGATTGAGGAGAAAAAGGTCCACGTCAAGTTCCTCTTGACTGGCACTTGCAGTTCCAGCCGCCGCAAACGAGGTAATTGAAGTTTGAGTTCCAGGTTTTAGTACGTTTCTAGTGACAATGACAAAAAGGAACGATATTGAAGGACACTGGCATGAACAAGGCTTGGGCTTCCACCTAAGGCGTGACGTGCTAACACTACAGGCCCTTTGCCCATTTAGGGGACTAGGAAAGAGTTCCATACACGAACTGTGTTTGACGGTGTGTGCATTAACCCCATGAGAGAGCTTGGCCGACCACTGACCACCGAGCTCGCTGGGGTCGGCTGGCCGGTCTGAGTCAAGTGTAGCAGCGGGTACCGCTTTTCAAGATGTACTCTGCGTTGGGGGGGATTTATAAAGGCTAAACCCGTAATATAAATTGACATCTCCCCAACGCAAAGTACATCTTGAAAAAAGTGTTTTCTTAGTAAATGCTTCAATATTGTTCCTGCTAAATTTGACTTCTTGGGACATGTTATCATTTTTCTAATGACTAATAAACCGGTGCAAGGGAAAATTGTGATGTCTGCATACGGAACTCTTACCCCTATTTGGTCAGGTGCACGCTTTGTCATATGTGCACAGTGGGGCCCACAGGAATCGTGTGTATGCATGTGATGTGTCCTTAAGTTGTACACGTGTCCCTTGTTTGTAGTCCATGAAGTGGCATCTTCATTCTTGCAAAGATTTTTTGGTAGCACATTCTGTTCAATGAAAGAAGAACCTTCTTCCCAATCGTCTTGACATCTTGTGATTGGACAAGTACTTGCCTTGACACAGCTATATGTCGGCCAGTGTTGATGTTACTGGAGATGAACGATATCAAAATAGCACTTGTCTTATCCACCAATGTTTCTGCAGCGACTGATTGGTCAACATTGTCGCCATCCTACCAAATTATCGCTGAAGCTTCGGGTGGAGAGATTTACAGGACCGATAAAGATGGAATCCGTGACCTAGCACGAATCATGGAAGGTGACATTCGTGCCTCCCAGGTAGAGGAATTAAAGAAATGAAGACGGTAACAAATGTCTTGTTAAAATGAAATCATTATGGTGAATAACTCCAGTTGTTTTCTTTTTCAAGTGATTGGTGATCACGTGCTATCCTTTTAATTGCACTGAATAAACCAGTTCGGTATTTCGAACCGGCAAAGTCAGTTTGTTTCTAAGCCCATGCATAAAGGATCCCTGTCGATTTCTTAAGACCAAGTACAGTACGCTCACAACCGAAGCCAAACAAACCCAGTGAGACCAGACAGTAAAAGTGGGCAAATTTAGGATGAAAACAAAGTGAATAAAGTTTTTATCCTTGTACGTTTTTCAACAGCCTGCCCCTGTTTTTTTCACCTTGTCCATTTATGTGCATGCGTAAAAGGGTCCAAATAAAGCCCTCGAAATAAACCAGGGAACTGTGGTTGCAATTTATCCATAGGCCAAATAACACGCGTCGTCTTTTGACAGGTTTCAATAATCAAGAGATCTTCGCTGACCCTTGATGCCCTCAGCTTGGACATACCAGTCGATTCCACTGTACAAGAGGTCCTGGTGTCTGTAGTCGGAAGCTTGAGCAGCGACTCGGTGATCATCAGGCATCCGAATGGTGGGCCACTTTTTTTCTTTTTACACAGATCTTGATGAAATTCTCAGATTTCATCTTTGCCTCACCACGCTTTTGATTTAAACATTTTGCAAGGACTTTTTCAGGATCGTTTTAATCTTGAAAAATTATCTGTCACCTTGTTTGAAAAGTAGGTTTGATATCAAGTACAATGCTTCCAATGCCATTACAGATGTTACTTCTCAAGTCATAAGTTTATGGTAAAAATACGTGGGTGGTTTTGTCCTCAAATTGGTTATTTTCAGCCTTTTATACAAAATTTTAAATGTATAACAATGGATCGTTCAGGTCAATTCAGACTTAATTTTTCTAATTCAGTTGGTGTAGGGTTCATAACGAGGTATACACAAACTATCACACAAAATGTTTCACCGTTACCGAAAAATTCAACTTCAAAATGTGAAAATTGCTCCTGTTATTTCAAGTGTCATATACTAAATATATGCTATAATATACTGCTAAATACAAAAACATTGCAACACTCGATTATTGTAGTGGTTATTTAAAAGTTCTCTGCCCAACCAAAGGTGAATATGCTATGCATGGTGTCCTGGTAATGTGGTCATGTATTCTGGCTTAGCAAACAGTTTGTGTGCTTATTAATTTTTTTATCTGGCGATGCTTAAAGCAGTCTGAATTGTGATTCGTGCATTGTGTTTTGTAGGTACGGAAGGCACCCCGGATGAGTTAGGGGCAGACATCTTCACAAACTCTGCAGAACAGATCGTGTTCAGCATCAACGTCACGGAACCAGACACAAAGGGAAATTGGGTGGTAAAACTGCAGAACTTGAATCTGGCGACAGAGTACTACATCAAAGTGTCCGCCAACAGCGTGCTGGATTTCACATTTGACATCCTGGAGACAGACGAAACAGGGACTGCTTACCCCGTTGACGGGAAACCAGTCGCAGGTGAGTGCCTGGTAATATTTCAAAAAATGAATTGGTCTGAAAAAGGAAGTTGATCTTCGACTTGAAATCAAATAAACTATAAGTTTGTATGACACTTTACTGATGTGTGACATATTTCGCTTAATTGAAACACGTTTTAAGGGTTTGCGTGAGCAAGCAATTGATGCGAAGATTACCCCAATTCTTAGTTCATTTGGATGAATTTTAATACAGAGGGAAATAATTTGCTCCAAGCTGTGGGCAGTTGATAGTTTGACCAACACATACAAAACGCCGCACAAGCAAAAACACCAGCATTTTTGTAACTTCTTTTAAAAGGAGCTGAGGTGCTACTCACCGTCCAAGTCTCGGCTCCGGAAACTGTGTCCTCAGTCAGCGAGATAAAACTGTACAATGCTATGGGAAACGAAACATTGGTAACCGCAAGTGCTACGCCTGTGGAGGGCAGGACAGAGGGGTTATTCATGGCGAGTCTTACTCTTCCAAACGAGGTTGGTTGTCATTTCGAGCTTTTATCGCAATAATCCGTACGATTTTACCAGTTTTACTGGAATCAGTTCCCCACTATACCAAACCATTATTTCTACTCAAAACACTTCATAAAAAAATAGACTTGTAAGGTAGGGTACTCTTTCCATAAGTTTAAAAAAGCATGAAATATATCTACAGGTGGATTGCATCCTTCCGAGTTTTTTTTTATTATTGTGCAGGAAAGCAAAGCATAGATCCCAGACAATTTAAAATGACGGAGAAATCATCTTCAGTCTTCACTAATGTGTCCATCCAGAACCAAATCCAACTCGAGTTTTCCTTGCTTTAAATCATAGAGGGCAAGACGTTTTTCCAGAACTTTGGATTCCAAATTACATGCATGACAATATTACAATCACAACCATTTCCCTCCTAAGACCACAGAGACAACACACCAGTCGCTTGTTTGCTTTTCTTTCAGTATTGGCATGTTATGATTGTATTTCTTTCAGCCGTTCTTTGTCAGCATCGTTGGGGAGGACACCCAGGGCATGGAGTTCCTGCGGACACAGCCATCAGAGATCAAAGTCGTGGAATTCAAGCTGGAGGAAATTTCGGGCTCCAACACCGTAGGTGAGTACCCTCTGAGAAGAGCAGCTCCTGCTCTAGCTTGCCGAGTTTCATGCTAAAATTCTCAAACAAGCAACTGGACCTCCATTCCTTTTTTTTAGAGATCAAAATTGTGTCTTCAATTTAAAATTAAAAGTGCCAGTGGGAACAGAATCTGCCCCCTGCGACATTTCCTCTGATATCATAATACACTTTCCCCCTCGTCATGCCTTCAGAGTGTTTCCAGTAATGTCAATTAATGACATTTTGACCCTGACTTTGCAAAGATGGGCCATACATAATCTTGTATAACACCCAAAAAGCTTTAAAAAGTCTAAGTCACTCCATCCTGTGACAATTCACAATTTGCACCTTTTGTTGACAAAAACTATCATTATCTTTGAAACCGTTGGCAAAAGAGGCCACAATCTTTCGCAGATGCCAGATTTTCAGATAAATTTTTTTGGGGGCGGGGGGTTTCCTCACCTGCATGGTCAAGTGATGCCCATGCCTGCGCAGTAAGTAAATGCAGTAAATGAAACATTGATGGTCACTCGCAGACAATCTCGTACCTGGAGGTAATGGCAGTTTCTCCTTCCGAGTAACCAACAGCGGCCCAGATGACACCCTGACCATGACTGTGTCGGTCCTCGAAACGGCTGTCAACTCTTCGAGAAGCGCCCTGAGAGCTGTCTCAGGCCCAGTAGTCACTGCTGCTGTGGAACCGGCCAGCATGGTGCTGGCTACTGGGGAGAAGGGCGAAGGGGTGTTGACTGTGACTGCTGCTGAAGATGCACCTGCCGGCACGTCGGTGTAGGTTTGCTGTGCGCCTTGAGATGAAGAGTACCCTTGAGGCAGGATGGTGGAAGGTTTTTCGTCTGGGCTCAGATCTGTGTACAGATCTGACCCAAAGGCAAAAATCGTACAATCAAACAGAAGTTGGTCATGGGTATTTAGTGCGTCCCGGGCCAAACGTGGGTTATAAATCTGTGCTCGCACGTGATGAGCTCCCCCCACGGGACTGTCTTTGCTATTTAAAAACACGTGAGCGCACGCGACCAGTTTATGCGGGAATGTATGGTCTCTACTCGTCAGACACCCAGATGAAACAATGCCTGCCAACCTGTCTCTTTTTGCCAGCGATCGCGCGATGGAATGCTTCAAGTCACAGCAGATGGGCTTGTTATTCTTCGTGTAGACCCGTGAACAAAAGAGGTCCATATAGTGGAGATAGCGAGGACACTGTGTCCAGGTCTCTACGCAAAGTTTTGCCTTCCTGAAAAACAGACTTAGAGACATTAAAGAGTCGGGGATTCAGTCACATAAGGAAGAGAAACTTCCTTGAGTATTTACACCCATTTTTTTTCAACTAGATGTCCTCACTAGGAGTGTAATGCCAGCATACCGGTACGTGAACAGGCGCAGGTGTTTTCGCTCCATTAAAATGAGAGTCTGTCATTGTCAGCTCAATATCATTTGTCACTTGTATAGACGGACTGAAATCTAAAAGAAAAAGGAAGTGGATAGAATAAGGTGCTCCGTTGACATACACATTTTTTGCTTATTTTTCGCTTATTTTCGCTTATTTTTGGAGACAGCTAGGTCAGCCAAAAGCTTCAAATGACCGTAACAACAAAGCAATACCTTAGGCTGAGTTCAAACTCAACATTTGCACTGATAAAAAGTGTCTTTACATGCATGTCAGGTTTGAAAAAAAATCTGGCTTGGAACGGGCAAGTATTTTTTGGTGGGGGCAGCATCCACTGTAGACCCAGGCTGTGAGATACTCCGAAAGGAGGGTTAAAAAATTGTAAAGGTGTTGAATACGCCCAAGCATTATTTAAGGCCCCTTTATTGTGAAGAACTTTGTTTTGGCTACTTTTTTACAAATGAAAAGAATGACTTTGAGCAAAATCTACATGCATTTCTCCATGTTTGTCTCTTCAGCAAAGTGACATTATCTATCGCGAGTTCGCTGTCTTCGTCACTGAATTTCCTGTCGATCGACGCCACGGTCTTTGCAGTTGAGAATGATACAGATGTAAGTGAAGTCATCACTGTGGGTTTAGGTTCGGTTCCGCCATGAGATAAAATCTCTCGTGAGCACTGGTGAGATTCCAACCAGCCATTGAACTTTTTGGATTGTTGGCGAGGCACTTTGTAGAACTGGGGAAGTTCACACTGCCCTTCTTCTTTCAGAACCTCACTAACTTACTAAACCTTCCCCATGAAACCTTGGATTTCCATTAGCTGATTCAGGGAGACACCTTGCTGTTTTCCCTTCTTTTTTGGGGGTCTCATCTGGTTGAATGTGTAAACTCAAAAGACAAACTCCATCTCTTAAGTATGCCTGCCCAAGGCGAGTGCTTGCGGTAACACCATTATAATATACGAAATATCTCTTTTGTGAGTGTGTGTGGCTTTGAAAGGAGCTAGTTCTACTCAATGTATTGCACAGGAGGTTCTGTCAATCTTCCATGTTTTATCATTTGACAATGCTGCGTAAACCCAAAAAGGGTCTGGTGCTGGGTGCGCGGCCGCATGACGTTCAAGTGTCGGTCCAGTCTCTCTCTCTTTGTCACTGGTTAGGGCACACTTGTCCACAATTATCTAGTGAAGAGTATTATGGATAACAGCACTCATTGGTCTCATAGCCAGGGGAGTGGTTGAAAGTTTGCAGAGTCGTAGAATGCAACAGGATGGAGATTTCTGCGCAAAATCAGGATGCAGAATTAGAATGGCAAATGAACTGTAACTGCAAAAAAGGGGGCAAATGTTGAAGATAAAGATTATCGAATATGATTTTACAATCATATTCCTAAATAGGCTATTGTTTTAATAAGGTGTTTATATGCTTATTTTGTAATTTAACCACGGAGAGGGTGGAAATTGTCTGGCTATATCACCTTGCCTTGCACTTAGAAATGACTTTACAAAATCTTTCAGGAAAATCCTGATGAGAGTGACAGCACCCCACCCACCTGTGAGATCCTGAGTTCCGGGGGTGGCTGCACGGCCCAACAGATGAGCAGCGACTGCAACAAGCATGAATGGTGGGTGCGTGCCCGTGCTGTGGATAATAACATCGTGACTGAGGTTGTGTTGGACCCTGAGGTTGAAGTTGGCGGCACGGGCAAGCAGTCGCTCGTCTACGAGTCCTTTTTTCCGACCAATGTGACCTTCAAGTACTCGTAAGTTGAGAGAGACCTGAGCACATCTCTAGGAATTATTGGGCTGCAGGTTTCTAGGTTGATGAGCAGTCCTTAGTAAGTTCAGAACCCTCGTAACAAACCTATGCATGTTATTGGTATCACAATAACACGTTTTCATTCCAAAAGCTGTTTAAATAGCAAATAAGTTAAAATTTCCTGGCATTGTATGATACAGTGCAAGAGTGATTACCTATAGGAAAGGGCTGTAAATTTAGAAAAAGAAATAAAACAACATTGCAACATTGACTGTGTTTAGTTAAGGTGTATGGCATCATGCATGTCAAATAACAAGGTAATAGTAGACTTGTATTGATTCTTCTGAAAAAAGGAAGCTTAACCATTATGACAGACTTGATTTTAGTGGTTTGGGGAGATTGTGCGTATTTTGTGGAAAATTCCACCGTTGATGTAAGGGTCGGATTTATAGGCCTATTAAAACAGGGTTTCTGGACTCTGGACTTTGCCTGAATCAAACATGCTTCTCATACCGTCTCTTAATGAAAAGACGCACCCAAAGAGTAGGCCTATCATCGGCAGGAAAAAAAATAATATCAAACATCTAGCCAGAAGGTAGAGCCTTTTGCAGTGTTGTTTCTGTAGTGATTTGTGCATTCCATTTGCATCTTCACCTTGAAGTGCGTCCTGCTGTTGTCCAATCATGAAGTTCACTGTACGTGATGGGGCCAGCAACGAAGCCTCATGTGGGAAGGACCACTACACCGCGCTGTCCGGTCAAGTGGAGAAACCAGATTGTAATGGACCGGTAAGTCCTGCTTTGCATTTTACTGCAGCAAAATAGGGCCTATGCAACTTCGACATCTGAAATGCTCATCTTTATTACACTTTATCTGTTGATTGGTCAACGCTAGGTGGTTGGTCGCAGGGTTGAGTTTTTGGTCAACTCGTCTAAAAGAGCCATTGATCAGCACAAAAAAGTAGCCTATAAAATTCTAAAGGTACCATCCCCATTCATTCATAGTTTGTAAAGAATGAGTAAGTGGAGTTTGGCCGTGCTGTGCAGTTAGCTTCAGGTTAGTCTGGATTTTTAACTTCACCGATTGTCCACGCAGGTACTCTCTGACACTGGCTTAAGCATAGGGGCGATTGTCGGCATAGCTGTTGGCTCCGTGGCAGCAGTGGTCATCGTGGGAGCCGTGGTCTTCTTCGTGGCAAAGCACACCTTTGGCGCGAGCGGAAAGGCCAGCAGATCTGTCACCCCACTGTGCTACCCCTCAACTGACAACGAACCACTCTCCTACAAAAACCCTATGCCCGCCATCCACGAGAGCCAGAATTATTACAATAAACAATAAGTGCAAGGAGGGACTGCAGAATGTTCAAGTGCCGTGGGCCAGTGATTGGTTGAACACTTGGCAACATGCAAGTTCTTGTTTTTCAACTGTGCTTGCATGGTACAAGTGAAATTACAGAAAAATGCTTGTTTTGAAGTAAGAACAAATATGTTTACCGTGTACATGTACCAGTCAAAAACTGACTATAATGCACTTACAAATTAAATGCAACCTTGTGAAAGAATTAAACTTATTTTGATGCCAAGCAAATTTTTTAAGTGTCTTGTTTGTAGTGATATTGTAGTTTTTCGTTGCATTCAGTGTATGCATGTGCATAGATTCTTGTAGATTTATCCAAAAAAGAAGAAATACATATATCACTATTTTGTTAAATTATTTTTAAAGATTTTTATTTGCTTTGTGTGCATACCTGACAGTCATTTAGGATGTAATTATGCTATTCACTAATCAATAAGTTTATGAACAGTCTAGGCCTAAGTGTTTAAAATTGGAAACTGTAGGAAATGTATTATGAAATGAGGTGTTCAATTCAAAAGCGCTCTACGCTCACTGTAGAATAAAAATAGCATCATTTGGTGAGGCAAGTTCTTTCTTGGTCGTTTG
Source organism: Acanthaster planci (assembly GCF_054643075.1). Classification (NCBI taxonomy): domain Eukaryota; kingdom Metazoa; phylum Echinodermata; class Asteroidea; order Valvatida; family Acanthasteridae; genus Acanthaster; species Acanthaster planci. The sequence continues at coordinate 12,598,422 of NC_141787.1, read as the reverse complement.
AATTTATCTCAATTTAAAATTCTTAAATTCTTGTCTGTGCTTTTTGAGTGTGACAACATGGAAAATAAGTTTAACAATGGATTGCTGGTTTTTCAGCACAATATATGAAGTGTTAATCTTTCCAGTAGGCACAGGATAAGATTAAAGGCCGGTTCATACTCGGTGGGAAATCTAGCAACGTCAGATCAAAATATTTGTATTGCGAGTCCGCAAAAGTTTGACGCATTTCAGCTCGGGCGAACTTTCGCTGCAAATTTTTCGTGACGTCAAATTCGCTTCGCTTTCGCATTCGCCTGAAGTATGAACCGGCCTTAAGGTTGCACCCGCTTAATCTTGACCTTTGCCCTTTGAAAATAGAGGGGGCGCGCTGACTATAGACGTAGCTGTAGCTCTGGAAGGCCGATTGGGACACGGTCTAAGTCGGCTTTTCTTCACATTTGTAATAAACTTTTCAATGATTTCAGTATTTTCAGTGTTTTCTGTTGTTACCCAGATATTGCTGTCCCTGAAATCATAGTTGTGAATACATAAATTAAGTTGCATTTAATTTCAATTAAATAAATTTAATTGAGTGTGGAATATACAACCCGAATTCGGTTCATTTGATTTCATTCACAGAAACTCCTTTGAGTCAGTACTGTGTAAATTGGGTATAATTTAAGTTTAATTATAAATTCCAACTTCATTTTGAAGGGCATGCTCAGTCAGCGTCCTTTGAGAAGTTTCAGAGATCACAAGACTAACTCGTTACATTTCAAGTTCATCTCCATGACACCGTTTTGCTTCCATGCTTTCCATCAAAAGCAAATCGATTTTTCACCCCGACAGGGCAATGGGAAGCATGTTTTTTTCATTACACAACTGCCTGCGATACACTATTTACTTTCCTCCAGGATTCCCCGGTTTAATGTTTGGAAAACATCCCCTAGAGCCACCAATGTAGGCTTTATTCAAGTTGAGTTTCCCAAGCGTGTTGCGTCAAGAATTATTACCACTGGGAAAACAAAATCGTAAATATACATAAATACGGATGACATTTGCCCGCACCATAGTCAGTGGCGTAGTCATGGGGGGGACACGTGCCCCCACAAATTCCCAGTGCCCCCCCCGGGCACCCCACTGAAAAAAAAATCGGATGATTGGATATTGAACGAGGCTATCAAAAACTTGCACCCAAAACCACACCACTGAAAGCTGGTGCCCTCATGAGATGCTCGTGTCCCCTTTGTGCCCCCCAGTAAAATCCTCGCTACGCCACTGGCATAAAGAACAGTCCAATGAGGCGGTCTCGTACGCAGATGAACATTTACGATTAAAATTTTATGGAAGTCTGTCGATAAAAGCCGAAATAAAAACAGATCAAAATATTTTACACACTGTTTTGATTTATTAGATCAACTTAATATTAAAGCAATAATGTACTTTTACAAATTTATTCTAATATTTTACTTGACCGTTGCTGACAACAACTGTGTTATGTCAAATCAACGGAACACGGAACCCATCGACTACAGGTAGGTAAATCTTTGTAACGTTTTACAATCTCGTTTTCACGTAAGCCCGTAGAGTGAAAAGACGCGTGCATGAACAAGGGGACCTACAATCCTGGACAAAATAGTTGGAACACCTTGCGGGAAGCGTGTTGCAAAGATCCCCCTCTCCCCCATTCAATGTTGCGTTCATTTATCGGACCGAGATTCGGCCCAACTTACCCACTGAGAGGCAACATTGACAGGGGGTGAGGAGGGAGGCATGTTCCAACGAGATTTGTCCAGGAATGTCTCTAAAAAGTCCGCCTTATCCGAATCCGGCTCGTAAGTGTGACGTCACTTCAGTTTTAACCACGCCCACTGTACACGTGCACTGCACATAGGGTTACATTCATTGATCTCCAGTATATAGACTGGATAGGACATTGCGTCCAAAACGCGTCTCGCGTATGCGTATTTTCAGGAGGGTAAATGATGAGCGTTGCGAATTTCGTTGCGTCTACTTTCAAAATGGAGTTTTTAAAAAACCGGTTGAGGTTTTCGTGCTCCATCAAATCGTCAGATTTTGAAGAAAAACTGAATTCCGCACCTGGAATGGATAAATTTGGAAAGAATAATGGTTGAGGTGTACGGAGCAGGGAATTACCGGAAATCAAGTCAAGTCAAGGCGTGAGCTCAACTTTTTAAGCTGATTAATATATGAATGAATTTTATTTCCATTTTTTTCACTGGAAATTCAAGATTGTGGGCAGAAGATCACTTTTTGTTTCAGTGTTATGGGGGTTAGCCGCGAAAAAAGTTTTTTTTTCGCCTTTCCCCAAAGATACTCCTAAAATAGTAGTGAGACTATGCGCTCAATTCTGAAGGTAGTCGGCCGCCTCTATCCAAAATGGGCCCGCAATTTTGTGGTTTTTTGTACAAGAAGTATCCGGACTTGGAAACTACCAGTCCAAAATTCGGGATTTATAGAAATATATTTATGATCCCTCGTGATTATGGCATGTCTTATTTTAAAAAACGGAGGGATCACAAATTACTAATAAGCTTGCGCGCAGAATTCCAACCATTTGGTGAAATGCGTCCTATTACGACTGTGCTTTCCCACATTAATTTGAAATAGCGCCCTCAAGTTTTGTGTTACATATTACATAGGTGTCCAGTCTTGCGTGTGTGACATTCAGGAACTAAAGAGTAAAACTGCATGTTTTGTGAGATTATGATCACTTTGACATTTTCGTGTATGTCAGTCGTGTTTGCCGAATTTACTTTTTTGGGGGAGGGGTCTGGTTTTATGCCCCCATTCCCCCAGGGGCCTTACTGAACTACCCATACAAACCTGTTTGAAATAACAGGTACACTTTGGAAGTATTGAGTTTGAAAAGGGAGCTACTTGACTATGCCATTTTTGTTACTCCGATTTCTGATATTAAACTTATGGCCAATGAGGCACGGATTAATCAAAATGACAACATTAAGTTTCAGTCAGCCTGATCAAAATTAAATTCGCAAGGAATCGCAGTTACCGGCTTCCATATAGGACTCTTCTGGGATCACTTCCTCCCTGCCCATCCATTTAACCCCCAAAAGGGTTCGAGCGACCATGCAAGGGAGGAAACGAGACAAGCCCCTAAGCTCTGGCCGCCGAGTCAACCATAGGTCTCGAACCTGTACTAAGGCGCTCACCTGGACTTCGCGGACAGTGCCAGCCGCAGAGCTTCAAGTTACCCGGTCGGCTAAGGTACTGCTGGTATTTAACGGGGGTCAATTGGAGTTTCTTATAGCAACTGACTGACAGCAAGCGTCGGAAAAATAAAAAGTCAAATCTGGGATTCGAACCCACCGTCTAACGAGCTGATAACCGCGATCTTAACCATTTGGCAATTTAAGAGAACAGATTTTTTTGTCGTTCGCATTAAAATTAAGGAGATAAACAAAACCTTACCGCACAGAATGTTGCTCTGTGCAGACCAAGTGATTAAACGCTACAATGGAGGGATTTCACATTGGCTCCGTCCGCGGATATACGTGTAGTGACCTGTACTTTGTAGTTCTAATTTATCGCATGGAAAACTATTTATCTAATTAATTATGCAGCCCAAAAACCACTCTACACTTTCCATGACATAAGCCTGAACATCCACCATAACAAACAGTCCTTTTGGAATCACGATTAATGTCCCAATTAACGTTATACCCCTTAACTGACATTCAATTTCAAATTGACTAATTGTAAACATTGTTTTGCTTGTGTTCCATGGGAAGTTCCAATGCGTTACCTTAGTTTGGGTTTGGAATGATCCGCATTTACACTTTTTATGAATGGCGGAGCAATATGTCCGGGATCCTCGCTATGAACAGTGCCTTATGGCTGTGGGCGTTGGTCGTTAGAGAACTTTCTCGGGTGCGGCCATTTCGCTGCAGATCGAGCAACGCCCAGCTCAAGCTTTTGGGGAACTTGCCTGCCACAGGGTTCCTGCACCACTTTAGGCTACATCACTGCTAAGCCACCACACCAGGGTAATTATTTACCACAAAGTGTTGATACAATGTTTCAACTTGACATTTTTACAACATTGTGTATACTAGATGTATAAGTGTATTAAATGTGTTGTATTTTGTATACAATAAATATCTTTGGTTGTAAACACTTATGCAACAATTTTGCATACAGGGAAATGTTTACCGAAAGAAGCTGATGAGATGAAAGCCACAAATAATAATTAAATCAATCAATCAATCAATCAATTAAATCAACATCCGGTTTCCGACTGAATTCTTTGGGGGAATCAGTCAAGGGAGAGTGCCTCATCTTCTATCACTGGAGGACGGACCTACCACCCCACTACCAGGGGCGGCCTAGAATCCCACGTGCGGTCACATAAGTAGTAGAAGAATGACAGTTCTGGACCAAGCGCCCCTTTTTACCCGGTTTTTGCTCAAAACCCTTGGGTAGTACATCGACCCAAAAAATCGTCGAAACATTTTTGGTGGGAAAAAATGGGAAAATCCTGGACTGACGTGAAACCCCGGTTTTTGCTCAAAACCCTTGGGTAGTACATCGACCCAAAAATCTAGGGGGATTTCCACTCAACTTTTGACCCCGGCGCCGCTCGCTAGCTCGCTGTAAACAACTAGTGAGAGAAATCCCGTCCGAATAAAATGAGAAAAATTTTAGTCAAAGCCGAAAAATCAGAACCATGTCAACTCAAGTATTTATCGTTTCAGACGACCACGAGCGCCTAAATGTCGACAACTGTGATCCCAATGTTACCTATGGCCCCTTTGACCCGAGTAAATTAATCATTTCAAATCCCGTGGTTAAAGAAGGGATCTACACTTCACCCATTTTTTACCATCACAACGACCAAAACAAACGCCTGTTGATTATGACGACGGAACCCTGTTACGGTATAAACCCACTTTACAAATATGGCACTCGAGATAAAACGCCCGAAAACATCCTGGGCCGTCAAATTTGTTACCAGATACAATCACCTACGACAAGCGTACTCGATCACATAAATTTGGCCGTTTATAAATTTATCGAGTCTCAAGGGTCTAATCTCCCGTCTAACACCGTAAATGCCTACAAAGCCAGTCACGATATCGATGAATTGAACAAGATCGAATATGTAGTTAAACCGCCTTATACGGCTAAAAACCAAATGTACGTTAAAATAGATCCCTATGCTTCGCTTTTTGATCACCAAAAAAGATCCATCGACTCGTCAAATATCGATAAATTTATCAATAAGAGATGCGACGCGCAATCATTTATTTGTGCAAAAGACGTATACTACGGTACCCACGGTTCACTGTCTTGCGGAGCCAGCGTCAGGTATAGAGTGACAGCGGCAATGTTGAAAATTAGAAATGACGGTCTAATTTCGAGTAAGTCGGCGTTGCAAGCGTTTAGCGGATTTGAATTAAAAGACGATTAAATTTGAAAAATCAATTTAACCTCGGTTAGCTATTAACCGGGGTTAAATTTTTTTTACTTTAAATAAATAAACCCTTATATAAAATGACTGATGCGGAACTTTGCCACTTGTTGAATAGAAAGGAAGTACACATAATTGGAGCAACGACAAATGTGCAACCGAGGCCAACTTGTAACCACCAAATATTTGAAATGGACGAAAGATTTGCGTGTAAACATTGCGGCCAAATTTTTGGGTGGGTTTCTTCGTACACCCCAGCAGATATGGGAGATCGGTACTTTAATCATCACGTTTGGAGCAAACCTAAGCCGCCAAAATCGAGAAAAACCCTACAAAAATATAAGATTTGTTTTCAAAACGGCGAAGCGGGTGAAATAGAATACAAGTTAAACCAAGTTTTAAACGGTAAGATCCCTCGAGGTAAACCGTTGAAGGCTTTAATCGCGGTGTGTTACCAAGACGTAACCGGGGAAATCGAATCTGAAGTGAAAGAACTTTTTCAAGTCTCGGATAAGCACTGGGAAAACGCTATGCAGAAGTTTAACCTCACCAAACAAGACGTATAAAACGTATTTAATAAAATGGAAAAAGATATTGAGACTCATACGTTTTACTTATGCCAAAATCCTCAAACGTTTAAATTGAAAAACACTATCGATAATTTAAATGGTGATAAGGTAATCTTGGTAAAAAACATTTTATTTGAAAGTGGTTATACATTGGGATCGAATCAACTCGCGTTTATTTATTGCCCTCAATTGGACGCTGACTATAATTTTTACAATGGGAAATCGTTTGATTTGTTACAAGTTATTTCAACCTATCAATATTTTCGCAGCGATTTTGATGTACCCAAGAAATTGCAACGGAGAAATATAGACGAGTTAACTTTTTACATCAAATTGGAAAGTGGGGAATTAGTACAAAACGGAAATAGTGGAGTACTTATCGAGTTAAATATAATATAAAACGCATAATTATAAAAGATGACGACTAAAATTTACCCTGATTTGACTTTAAACTCGGTTGAAAAAGCGAGTGAAACCAACATTTACAGGCTAAGAAAGCTCGAAGAAATTAAATCTCAAATCCAAAGAGAACGTGACGCGAGGGAAAATAGTTACAAAAAGATCAAACGACTCTTAACCGCGCTCGGATACGTGGAGTACGGCGTGGAAGCAATTGGAGCCACATCGGCAGCCGTAGGCATTCCCGCTATTTTGGGAGTGATCACCGGTCCCGTTGGACTTGTGATGGAAGGAATCGCTATCGGTGCGTTTGGCGCTTACGCGATTCTAAAGTATGCCTCCTGTAGACTCACCCACAAAACTAAAAACACGACCAAATTCGAATGTTGGCAGACTCTAAATTAAATACAATCGAGGAATACGTATCTCACGCGATTGAAGACGGTGACATATCCAATGAAGAATTTGTCCTTATTTTGTCCGAGCTGAAAAAGTTTAACGAGATTGAAAGAAAAGATCAGATCGCGTACGTCTACAAAATTGGAAGAAAATAAAGAAACTTCTAAAGAAGAATTTGAACGGCAAGTCAACGAAAGAGCAGAAGCGCTGGCCAACGAACGAGCAGCGGTTTTAAAAAAAGATCTTATGAAAAAACTTGGCGAATAAGTTTTACAAAGTCGGTTAAGTATAAAGAAAATCCAACGAACGACCGGAGGGAGTACGAAGAGAATCCACCCACTTATCGAGAAGCGACTATTCCAACGGCACCTGTAAAAGACTGGTAATGATTTTTTTAAAAATTCTTTTAAAATAAATGGGAGGCAATTTTAGTAGTCTAAATATTTTAGTAAACGAAGACAATTCCTTTACAGCCGAGTTTCCAAATTTAACGCACGCGTATAAATTACCGAAAGTAACTACGGATGAAGCGGTCAATAGGTGGTCTAGTCCGGAGTCGATATCGTTTTACCAAAATCAATTTAATTTTGCGGTCTATTGCGCGACGACGGCCTGCGGTGTGGGCTTTGATATGCTGTCCGACCCTAATCCGTACGTCTCGGCTTTATTTAACTTTCACGTGTATTACACCGTACGAAAAATATTTTACGACTGCGTGATGCCCATTCCGAGCGACGACGTATTTGACGCGTTACACAATAATTCCGACCATCGGAAGTTACCGACACGTGTCTTTTATACGGAGTAGACCCGAATAAATCGTATAAACAAACGAGAGACACTTTGTCAAACGGATTAGGCACCGCTTACTACTACGACAATGGATACGTACCTGTTCCGGGTAAAAACTACGACGCACACGACTTACACGTGACCAAAGGTAAATACGCGGGATCTACTTACATGGGATTTGGATGGGGAGGCTCCGGTCACGCGAGTACATACACAGTTACTTGGATTTCACAGTCGGACGCGGTTACTTTGGCCTGGTGGGACTTCGTTCCTAAAAAGTCTCGGTTGACGGACGTGGGAATCACCAAGGTAAATGAATCAATTCGAGCTTACGTCTACGCGTTACTCGGGGCACAGGCGCAGACCAAGACCAGCGTTTTGGCCACCGGCACCGGATTAGACGCGCAACGGCAATTTATTACAATCGTGGAATCTTTAATTAATTCGGACCCCGATCTCGAACAGTCGATCGACCAATTTCAAGATTCGCTACAATACGCAAAAACGCCTTTAAACTTTGTAGTCGCTCCGGGTTTGTACCTGGTGCCCTCGGACATGGACTTACGCATCGGTACGTTTGAGGGATATAACAATAATTTACAAGTCGCGACTGCGGATATGAAGACTGGATACGTACCGAGTTTGAATAACGGAACGAGTAGCACAAGTGGAACGAGTTTAAAAGGTGATTTTAATGAAGAAGCAATCAAACCAGAACCGGACGTGTTACCGAGGAAGCAACCAGAACCAATTCTAAAGCCTTTAGACGCCCACAATGAAGAAAAACTATCATTAACCGTTGGAACCGTTGCAGTGGGTGTCGTCGGGTTTATATTGTATAAAATTTTAACTTAAACGTTTTGAATTAGAGCAAAAGAGAATATTCCCTCCTAAATCTAGGAAGGAATATTTTTTCTTTTTGGTCCTATTTACCCATTCTTTTGCACGTATGTCAAAAGCAAAACACCCGCGTCCACGAACAAGGTCCACACGTGTTCCGCCACCCACCCAACAGCTTTACTCGCCACGTTAAAAATCCAACTCAAAATGCTACCGATGATCCCAGGCAAAGCTCCTAAGGCGCTTACCCCTAGTTTCCTCAATACGTTTGCCAGGTTCCACAGTTGACGTTTGATCCAATCGGTGACCCCGCCTTTGGAAGGAGGTTTAGGCGTTGGTTTAGGTGCGGGTTCAGGTTCAGGTGTTGGTTTAGGAGTCTGACGCTAGCCACGATACTACTAACGACGGTGCTCACAGCTAAACTAAAAGCCGTTAAAATGCTTACGATCGTGCGCCTTGTTCTGTAAATATCGTTCGAATCTTCTCACCCAGTGTGTCATCCGAATGTAAAGCGTAATTAATTAAATCTTTAACTCGCGATATTTGGCTTTTGAGTTGGCCGTTTAATATGTCTCTTTGAGCTTGTAGTCCTTCGAGTTGATCTTGCAAGTCAAGTAAACGATCCGAATCTTCAGAAGTCTCGAGTCTACTTATTTCTTCTTGAATTTCTGTAATTTTAGCTTCGTTTAATCGTATCTGTCCTCTAATCGTTCGCAATTGTTTTTCTAATCCTAAGAGCTCTCTATAGTTTAATCCTTCTGTTTGAACGTTTGTATCTTGGGTGAGCTCTTCTAGGATGTCACTGACTTGATCTGATATTTGGGTTAGCTCTTCCATTGGAATGCTCTCAGTTTGAATGGCGTTTAATTTTGATTGTGCTTGTTTAGTCTTTTTCTGGTAATCCCAAAAACCGAGTTCTTCGCGAATAAATTTTGATCCGCTAAATCCAGCTTTTTTAGCACGCTTTGCTATGGTATCTAGCGATACAAATTTTCTTGGGTTGCGTTCGTCTGTAAGTAATATCTTATGGGCTCCTATTACATTTTTATAATATAGACCTTCTTTTGGGTTTATTGGATCTGTCTGGCTTTTTGTAATATATTCAAAATTTTCGTAAGCGGGCCTTGGTATATCTGATCGACCTTTATCTTTGTAAAAATTATAGAAATCGTTTACTTTGGGATTACCGATAAACATCGTTCGATCCTCTTCTAAAATTTTGCTCGTCGTTGCACCTTCTATAAAGGACGTTTCTTCTAGCGTTGTATCAAAGGTATCGTCCCATTCTAAGTTATCTTGGTCGAGCTCGTTTTGCTCGCTTTCTTTATTTTGATCTTCCAAGAGAGGTATTTCCTCGGGATCGAATCCTCCTTCTGCCATTTCTTTTATAGTATATGTTTTATATTTTTTTAAGCGGTTGGCAGGCTCGCGGGTAGGATACCCTGCGCCACCAACCAACCCTGGGTAGCCAATGCACCACTGGACAACGCGGTTAATTTTAACGCGTCTTCGGCAGACAACCTATTTAGGTCCGGTGGTTTGACCTTGAATAGCTTGCTTGATAGCATAGCGTAACCGAGTGAGATTCCCGAGACGACGGCACCGTGATAAACAGTATTTGCAATTCCGTTTACGTCGATTGATTTAGCGTTACTCATATTTATATATAAAAAACTTTTAAATTCATTCCATATCTAAATTTGGTTCTTGGTTAGGAATTATCTCTCGCTCTACTTCTCGTTTTGGTTGAATAACTTGTTGAGATCTATTTCTCCAAATTAAGTAGATCACAACACCCGCAACCCCCAATCCACCGAGTATCAAATTTTTGTTTTCAAAGGCCGTTTGGGTAAAGCTAGATTTTTTTCCCTCGGTGTTTTCTTCGCCCGCTAATTTCATCTTAACGAGTTGTTGCTTCATTTTCTTGTTGTGCTCGGCCAATTTTTTACCTTGTTCTACACGCTTCGGATTTTTAGCTTTAGTTACCGTTGACAGTTGGTTGCTCGCTGGTGTCGGGTTCGCTTCGTTCACTTCGTTTGTTGACATCCTCTTTTATAATAAGAGAACTTTTGTTTAATTCTAGATGCTTAGTGGTAATCAACGCGGCTGTAAGTGGAGACAGGTAAACTCCGTATTTATAACAAACTTCGGTGAGTAGGTGTCCCATCGTTTGATTTATAATCGGGAAATCTTTAGTTAGCGCTTCTTCAGACTTTAAGTTGACGTTAAAGCCTAAAAATTCTACCGGAGTAGCTATTCCTAGCAAGCGAGAGTACAAACTTAAAATAGCGTAACCAAGGGTTCTAACAATCTCTTTGCCAAATTTAACTTCGATCTCTTTTATCGAATATTCTTTACCTAGGTACTTCTTACTCTCGCCCGACGCAACTATTGAACAAAGTCTATCTTTTACGTTTGGTTGGTGCTCAGTTGATCCGCTTTTTGATTTGTTGAGTATACTTTTGATATCGTCCATTTAATTATATGATTTTTAAATTTCTTATAGGCGTGCTTTAGGTATAGGTATTCGATCGTGTAGTAGGTCAGATTAGCTGCAATAACTAATTGAATAACTAGTTGAACGTATTGTAACAGAGCTGTCATTTAATATAAATAAAATAAAATTACTTGAGCACAACTAATTCAGCTGTGCTCAAGCAAAGGGTAACTAATTAGTCAACAAAGTAAAGCAAATAAATAACAAAAGTTAACTAGTTCATAATAGTGATTTGAATATTCGATCTCTAGTTTATTTGACTTTTTAAGCCGATTACACTTTAAACAACAAAGAACACAATTTGATTTGATGTGGCCAATTTTGTTATCTAATCGTTCGATAGTGCCTAAGTCGTCTTTGTGTTCTAAGAATTGCATCTCCACTTCGCAATCTGGATAGAAACAACGAGGGTAATCCTCAATTAGCCCGCGGCAAAAGTCTGTGTCGATGAAACGATCTGGATCAAATCGGTTATACTTCTTATCTGATTTTCGAGCGCCGCTAATCCAACCTCGAATCGTCACTTTGATTGGATCGGAACAAATTTTGCAATAACTTTTTTCTTTTTCGTGAGGACAAATCCCTGAGCCATTACACTCGGCACAATAATTTCTTCTGCCGTGTTCGCAAATTGATGCTCCTTTACATTCTTTACAAATGTTCTTTCTTCTTCCGTGAGGACACTTATGTAATTCTTGTCGAACACGTACTTTAGCAATACAATCAGTTACAGTTTAAATTAACTTTACCCGTTTTCTGTACGGAGAAGTTTGTCAAGTCCAGGAGACAACGACACATTCTGCATATTTTCTTACTTTCGATCATATTATTTAATAAAGGTAATTAAAAATTTTTCTCATTTTTAGTGAACTAAATAATTCGCTGGCGGTTCGGTATTTAAAATTAGCTTGGTAAATTTAACGTCACGTAAATATTTTTTAATTTCCTCTCTTTTTTCGTCCGGTACTATGTCATTTTCGTCCAAACATTGATCAAACGAACCACGATCTTTACAGTGGAATATCGCGGTCCAAGCGGTGTTCTCTCTGAAGTCTTTTAAAACGGAATTATACTTTTGCGTTAAAAGCCAGCAGCTGTGGAGGTAGTGCCTACCCGAGAACGCCATCTTACTAAGGGCGCACGTATTGCTACTTTTTGATTTCTTTCGATACTTGATAAATTGATCGGTCGCACAGTCGTCGATAATAAACAATGTATTTATCCCGTCAAATATTTTCTGGTAGAGTTCTATTGCCTCGTTTAATTCTAGTCTCTCTCGATCTAAATCACATAGGTAAACGCCTTCGTCGGTGTACACCCACAGTCGTTCTAAATAAGTTTCATTCTTAAAAAGCGTCGGGCATATAATGACTATGGCTTCAAACGCAAAACGGTATTCAGTCTCTAAAAGATTTAAGATCCAGTTGGTCTTCCCGCTGCCCGTCTTGCCCACGATTAAGGCGCAGTGTGGATTTTTAAACATCTGACTCATTTAATTTAAGTCCAGTTTAATAAACCAGACTTTTAAAGTTTCCGTCTTCCACCGTTAGTTGAGAATCCATAACCAGGAATACGTACATCGTCAGCGGTCCCGCGGTTTCGGCCGTTTGTTCCATCTGTATAGAAATGTCCCCGCCTCCGCCGAGAGGCCTACCCGATCCGTGGGCAGAATTGTCGTCGGAACTTCTGAAGTCGAGCCAGAGACCGTACTTGTCTTTTAGGTAGTCCGCCATGTCTACTCCCAACAAGGATATGTCCGAGACGACCCCTCTAGCCAATTCTTTATCCGAATCGCCAAAGTACTTTGTAACTTCGTTCCAGTGTTGATATTCAAACAGGCCCTGCGAGTACAATTGATTAGGTCTACCTTCAACCGTCACAATCGTCTTTGTTATATGCGGATTATAAAATTTTTGCGGGTTCTTGATCTTCGGGTCTTTAAACAGGATCAAAATTCCTTTCAAGCTCTTGATCGTCTGGTCGATGCTAATGTTCCATAGCGTGTCACTCTTGTTTACCGCTTGCTTCTTCCACGAATGAATCCGGTCGAATAGGTAATACATCGTTTTTTTGTTTCTCAAGGTTTGCGCCAAGTCTCGATTGGTGACGACTTCGTATTCCAAGGTCAGATCTGAAATGGAGTACTCCGCGGCGGTATCTGACGAATTAACCACTTTGTCGTGTCCGTTAAAAGTTAGTTGGTACGTCAGAGGTTCTTTAAACCACGAAGGATAAAATGGGGTATGATCCGTCAACATCGGCGTGTCCAGTGGAATCGTGTACCTGTTTTTAAAAGCGTCGGCGATTGCCTTGTCCTTACCGTTGTTTAAGGAGGCATTAGCATCTTCAGCTCCTAGACGTATCTTAGCTACGTTTTCCCTTTCCAAACCAAAATACGCCATATTTTTAGTCTGCGACGGGGGTAACCAATTGTCCTTGAAATTGTGAAATACGTCAGCATCCCGGTAACTTACGATCTTGTTTTCCTGGAGAGATATATTTATTTCCGAAACCAGTTTTCTCGCTACGTTGTTATAAACCGTCCTGCCGATGTCCGAACCGCCGTCTAGATCCAGTTTAAAAGCCAACTTTGCCGTACCGGGTACAATGACGTCGTCAGTGCCTAAAGCCGGGAATTTTACGTTTAACGTGTGACCCGCGTCTATGGTGCTCGGGTTGTGCGTAATATTTACCTCCCTCCTTTCGCCTTTGATCGGAACTTTAAGTCTGCGACTCGGGTTAAGTTTTTTGGTGTACATCTTACTTTTATATAATACTATTCTTATTTTATTTAACCTTATTTTAAAAATGGCTAGTGCTTTAATGATGGTTGGAGGAGCGATAGTAAACGCCTTGGCATTCACGGGATCAAATTTTTCATTCAGTAGTTTATCAAAAAGTAAAGTCGACGAAGAACGAAAGCGTCACGACCTCGCGTTAGAACAATTGGCGCAAGCGAAAGAAGAATGGGAACAAAAACGCGTACACATGCTAGACTTTTTAAACGAACGAATGCGACAAGAACGCGCGAGTCAGCAGACATTTGTAAACGTGGACGAAGCCTTACGAGCTTATTCGGAATTAACCGGTAAGAGTATTACCCCGTTACCGCCAGAGCCTATGTTGTCCGATTTTTACGAGCGTTCCGAAGATAAAAAAATTCGCGAGTTTGTTTGGATTATAGGTGGAACTGCGATAGTCGGATTGTTGGCTTACCGATTTGCGTAACTTATTTTAAAATGGACCAAACTTTTAAAAAACTATTTTACAGCCCGCAGGGTTACTGGCGAGGAGAAAGTGCTGTCGATCGTCTACACGAAAGGACCGGTGCGGACAAATCGGTCGTCAGAAACTGGCTTAAAAAGCAGGCCGTTTGGCAAATATATTTACCCGCACCAAATTACGTACCCAGACCTACAATGTTGCAATCAGAATCGGTCGAACCTAATTACGCGCATCAAATGGACTTTTTGTATTTACCCTGGGACTGCGTTAAAAGAAAAACGTTTAAGTACGCTTTAACCGTGGTAGACGTCGGTTCGCGGTATAAAGAAGCAGAACCGTTGACCAGTAAAACCGCCGAACATGTAACCGAGGCAATAAAAAAAATTTACGAGCGATCACCTCTAACCTGGCCAAAATTCGTAATGGTAGACTCGGGGTCTGAATTCAAAGGTGAGTTCAAACGATTAATGACAAAAAATAAAGTACAAATTCAAGTGGGTGAACCTGGGGTACACAGATCTCAAGGAATCGTGGAAAGGTTTAACCGCACTTTAGCCGAAAGGTTATTTGGCCACCAATACGCTCAAGAAGTGTTAAATGTAGGTGTGCGTAACGTGGAATGGGTGGTGCGTTTGCCCAAGGTCGTGAAATCGTTAAACGAGGAAAAAACGCGGCTAATAGATGCCGTTCCTGCAGAAGCTATAAAATTAGCGAGCGAAGTGAAACAATCACCGAGTGCACCTGTATGAACTACCCAAAGAGAACTTCCTCCAGACGCGGCCGTCAGGTACCTCTATTATTCGGGTGAGCAAGAGGGCGGCACCGTCAGAAGGGCGACGGTCCCATCTGGTCCGTGGACGTCTATCAAATTGAAAAGCGAACTAGTCAATTTAAACGAGTGAAAGGCAAGAGGGTCAAAACGGGTCCAACATTGTACTATTTGTTAAACGGCCCGAATAGGAGTTTCGTCAAAGAGGAACTTCAGGTCGTGCCCGAGGATACAGAATTACCACCTGAGAAGGCTTAGTTTTTTACTCTTAACTGCGCAAAAACTGAATTGAGGGCTTTCTCTTTGTCTTTAAAATTTGAGTTATACACCCAGTGATAAATAAACGAATCGCGTTGTGCTCGCCCTGCTCGCTCCAGCTTGACAGATTGTTTAGCTCGTTCAAAGTCAGTTGCTTTAAATCCTCTAATCCTCGATTTATAGTGCCCGTAAGCCAACGTATCGATTCCGTTCGGTTATATGTAGCGCTTTGTGTCCAACGGTGACAGACTAAGTTTATTTTGTGAAATGGTGAACATCCGATGTTTATCCGATCTAAATAATTGTTGTTTATTGAAATGCTGCTTCTGTTCAAATAGGCAGCTTTTATACATCTCGTGGGTCAAGCTTTTCTCGGTTACTACTTTGGAAACCCCTTTCGCCTTCTTTAAATTGTGATCGGTAGTTAAGATTGAATACATTTTCGGTCTGATACAAACGGCTTCTAAAATTGTTTTGCCACCAAATTCGTCTTTCATTTTGCCTATAACTTTTTTATTTTTGACGCTGTAAAGCGGGTGATTTGGTGGGTAATTACTAAAGTCAAATAAATTACGCTTTTCGTTTAGGTAACCAGTTAAATCGTCGGAGCTTCGCTCGATCTGAACTAATAGAGAATCAGTGTCTGTGTAAAGTAAATTTACTTTTTCACCAAAAGTTGATTTTAGTTCGTTGTAGTTGAAATCGTGCATTAAAGTTTTTGAAATATCGAGAATACTTACACCGCAATATATTGGCTTATTTAATTTTGTTTTGGTTCGGTAAATCTCCACAAACGAAAGAGAACAGTCCCCAAATGCACCGTCGATTTGTAATTTGGTTTATAAGTTAATTTTTTGTATTTGGCGGCGTCTTGTTCGTCTCCCAATAAATGGCCGTCAATTCGATATCTAACATTTTCCATCGTCTTGCCAAAGACCGAGTTATTCATCAATTTGAAAAAGTCTTTCTCAAAATCATTTTTTGCTTTCTTGCGCAATTTTGTGTTTTTATCGATGTAGCTTTTCATCCACGGCTTTTGACGAAAACGCAGTACCCGGTGAACTTCTTTGATCCACAACCCTAGTTTGAGATATTTTTGCAATGTACGATAATGAACCACATATTTTTCTTTGGTGTTGAGAGTGGCCACTAGTTTGTCTACTGAAGTCACTTGCTCGCCATTACCAATTAAATCCTGTTGGTAACTCGAAAACCATTCGTTCGGCACCAACATATTTTCGGGTGCAAGTGGAAAGTCATTATGTTTGTCATGGTGACGTTCCGGGTAATCCATAGTGATCTCAAACATGTAACCGTAGTCGTCAGTTAGTCGCAACTCTTGGATGTAATAATAATTAAATTTAAGTCTGTTTCCCAGGTAAATTCCCCTACGGGTAGATATTTGCTCATCGCCCAGCCGTATAAATTATTTGCGTCTAGGTACATGATCTGTGACTCTGGCTTATTGGGGTCGTAATCGGGTAGTTCTGGATTATTGGCCTTTGCATATCGCTTTGCACCCACGCTTGAGATACCACCTCTTTTTGCCCTTTCAAAGAACAAGTGCTTGTCGATGTCTGTCAGTAGTTCCAGTTGGATACCCGAATGCTTTAAGAGGGCGTCCCCCGACAGGCCTGGCGCCGTATAATAGTTGGCCGGGTCAAGGCCGTAGTTCTTCTTGCATACCTTCCGAAAGTTTTCAAATACACCCGCTAGCAATAGTACGTCCGTTTCCACATATAGGTCGTGGTAGTCGCCTAGGTTTTGGCAATTAAATTTTTCCCATACTGTCTCTGCACGAGCATATTCTTGCTCGGTTATTCCTCCCTGCTTCAGAGAACTATAGAAAGCGTCTACTGGTGGGAGCCGTCTCTCTTGGAACCGATCAAAGGAGTCTATATATTCATAGGGGTAAATTCCCTTTTCCAATAGTAAATGAGTCCTCCCTTCGGTCGTACTCGCTGCGCTTTTATTATTTGTAAACCTTTCGCAAAGTAAGTTAAAATCATCGGGCGAACAATTTTTAACCAACCGATCTAAGGATGCCGCCATAAAATGAAAGGAGTCTAAAAATCTGAGCTGGCCAAAAGAAAACGAAATGTAATTTTCAGTATTTTTAGCGATCAACTTAATTGATTTCCCGTAAAATTCGTGAGCGCCTTGCATAATCAAGTGCGCGTCGTATTTCTCCAAGTTGTGTAAGATCACCGGAATAGGTGTTTGATCGACCACTATTCTTAACTTGAGATTACAACTAGCGTGCGCTGGGCCTCGGTACTTCCCCGTCACGTGACAATGATCCCTAACCTTTCTAAAATTGTTAATGGGCTTTTTGCAATCTAAGCATTTTCATTCTCTGAACTCTTTGCATTCTTTGCCTTCAACTTTAACTATACGGCAAAACTTGATTTTTTCTTCTTTTGTCTCTGGTGTTTTTGGAATATCACATTGACAGTGAGATTCATCCGCTTTTGCTCGATCTATCATCTTTTCACAGATCCAACATCTATTACATTTTTCGTAAATTTTTTGTAATTGATCGTAATTGATCGTAATTGATCCAAATCAACGGCTCTTTGTTTTTAAACGTTTCGTTTATATTCTCTGTTTCTTGAGAAAGTGATTCTACAAAATTAACAGCCGCGTCTTGACCTCTAAATGTTTTTCGGCTAGTGCAAACTCCATCGCATCTGACGACAGCGTATGAGTATCCGCAAGGCTTGTGAATCTGTGTTTTGACCGTGTTTGTGTCTGCCGGCTGTAATTTTTCTAAAACAGACTCAAAATCGGCGTAAATGACAAAAGGCGCGTCTTGCTTATTTTTGTAATTTTTGAACTTGAGTATATTCTCGCCTTCGACAGGCATTTCGACTTTACATGTAGGAACGTTTAAGCCTTGGCAATCTTCTTTGTGTCTGGCTAACTTTTCTTCTGTTTGGAAATGCGACATGCACTTGAAACACCAGTGTTTTTGGCCGTCGTGTTTATTGATGTCACCCGTCAACCTAGAAAATTTTTTAATCCAACAATAATGGTTCTTCTCGCCCTTGTTAAATAAAAGTAAATTGATCGGTTCCTCCGTGCGCTTGCTTTTGTGGAGAATGTAAATACCGTCTTTTTTGGTGTAACCAAACACATTGATCGCCAAGTTATTTTGCGATTCGATACGAGGGATTTGTGAAATCGGTGTTGGAAAGCTTATGTTTGTAAAATTTAAACCATCTGGTTCTGGCTTGTAAGTCGATGTTCGCTCGTCATGTATTTTATATTTTGGATTTATTTCCAACTGTCTTTTGACGTCGTCTGAATATAATTTTAAAGCTGCTCTCAACGCCCATCGGATACATTCTTGATCTTTATTTTGGACATTTATGATTGCTTTTTTGTCTAACAGTTCCTTAGGCAACGGAATGTAAGAAGAACCCACTGGATTATATTTAACCACGTTGATGTAAAAAGCGACAACTTTGTCAAAGATCCAACCCGAGCCTTTTTGTGTATGAGCCTCCACCTCTTCGATTTGTTCTTTGCGTTGCTTAGCAAGTGCATTTTTAACGTCAGCTTTATTTGTTACTACGTCTTGATCACTCTGAAAGGGAAAGGTGCCGTAGTCAATCGTTTCGTCAAGTTTTTCCAATCTAAACTGCACTTTAAGATGTATTTGTAACTCCCGATTTCTTTGAGTTCAGCCAGCGCTGTTTTCTCTATCAACTGCTTGTAAAAATCAAAAAATGTATTAAATCGTCTTCATAGAAGCGAGGAATCAACTCCCAATTACGAAAATTATCTTTAAAACGCCTTATACGTTTAATGTCTACTTCCTCGAGTTCTTTAGGTTGTGTATAAGCTTTAATCGCATTGATAAAGTCCTGTTTGACGTATCTGTCTTTGTTTGCATAAGGAATATTATATTTTTGTACCGTTTTCAACAGCTGCCGATATGACTGACTCGGGAGGTACCTAAATTGTTTTTGATCCGCTCGTATAGCGTTTATTAGTTCTAATCGTGTATGATGTTTACGTTTTGGTGCCAATAGCGGAACATTATACCGTTTGACAAAATCTTCTAAAAACGCCTTCTTAAATCGATTGAAATTCGTTAGTAGAGGTCTGTGTTGCTGGTTGCTCATATCTCTATTTTTATATAGGTTTCTAAATTTTTTTCCATTTTTATTCAACATGTTTTTTAATACTACTATTTTTACATAAAGAGCATTTATTTAAGGTGGTTTGTTTTGATTTGAACAGAGCCAAGGTCAGTGAAGGGAAATCCCTTTTTTGTTTGTGCAAGTCGGTGCCAGTCACGAGTTCAGATCGGGCAAGTCGAGACTTGTTTGCGAGTGATTGCCAGGTCACGAGTTGTTTACAGCCAGGGTCAAAAGTTGAGTGGAATTCTCCGGCGCTTTTCACGGGTTGTTTAGCCAGCGAGCTAGCGAGCGGCGCCGGGGTCAAAAGGTGAGCGGAATTCCCCCGAGATTTTTGGGTCGATGTACTACCCAAGGGTTTTGATCAAAAACTGGGGGTTCACGTCATTCCAGGATTTTCCCATTTTTTCCCACCAAAAATGTTTCGACGATTTTTTGGGTCGATGTACTACCCAAGGGTTTTGAGCAAAAACCGGGCAAAAAGGGGCGTGTGGTCCAGAACTCTCACTTCTCTACTACTCGGGGACCGAGCATACTGTACGTTTTGTATTAAGAATTGAAGCCGACACATACAGCCTCGTTTTCAAACACGGAAGTGCGCAGATCGACGCTAAAAGTATCGTATTGGGACCCCTCTAAAGTGTATCACGTGGGGCCTCTTCGCAGCCATACGATCTTTGGTCTGGACACGTCTACATGTCTGAACTCTTTCACAGTATTATGTGAATGACAGGCCATATTCCCCGTTTTTTCGGGGGGAGGGACGTTTTCTTCGCTCACGTAAAATGACAGCGGAAAGTTGAATCAGGAATCCAACACTTGTAACATGTTATGTTGTGGATCTGATCAGTGCTTTAGTTCTTCAGATACATTGCCCCGTGAAGAGAGCCTCTTTGCAGAAAATGTCTTAATTCTCTATAAAGATGCAGTTGAAAAGTGGGCAGTGTTCCTGTCATTTTAAATTCATTTTTAACGTGGGCTTTAATTTGTCGGATTTTCAGTTGTGTTAAATGTTAAGGGCGGGAACACATCAGTGCGCGTCTTCCCATTAAAACTTGCATTTCTCATCAGTCACACTTTTGTACAGTCCAATGTTACATTGAGGCTTTCTTCTCGTGATAGCATCACTGTTGTGCTCATGAATATGGATTATATTCGTTAGCATGAAAGCAAAAAGGCAATGAAACATAATTTTAAAATAGTGAAACAAAAGTTTAAAGTAAGGTTCACTGAGACAGGAATGTGCCCTTTGAAGGTTTACATGAAAACAAATTGATTGTAGATATTATTGAAATAAAAAGTGGCAAATTCAGATTGTCAAAATGTAACTTGATGCAAGATAGGTTGTCAAATTTTGTTTATAAATCACATAATCACCTCATCGTTTATGCCATTTCACATATGCCCGTTTGAGTACAAGTCAGTGTTGGAGCAAAGGTTTTGATTCTCAAGGCCGAGACTTCGACCCGTAAGCCATAAATGAGAAAATGATCAAAATCGCACCCCTGTAACGTTTTCAATGGCCCGCTCACACTTCTTGCCGCCAAGGCCAATTGTGCACATGCGTGCATAATTATTATGTATTTTCAGTGAAAACGTCCACTAGGTCTAGCTGGCTGTGTAGTACGCACAGTGTGTACTGCATGTCTCAGTGCTCGCCAAACTGCGCAGTTGTGCAGAACGTTTTTGTTTACTGGTACATAGGCGGAACTTACGCACAAAGACAGATCCAGAACCGCATAAGTCCGGCGTCATCGATCTTCAAGTTGGAGGCCCGACATTTTGAGCATTTTGTTCCGTGACCTTTTGTGATGGCTTTTGTAACGGGGGGGGGAGTTGAGTTTTTACACTGTTCGCGTTTCAGAAGATTTATCGGATCAGTGGTAGTTATTGTTTTTTTTCCATTTTGGCAAATGAAAAGGCGTTTGAAGTAACCAATAAAGCGATTCGTTTCCAGATCAGGAGCAGGAAGTGGTTGATGCAGTATAACTTTAATTTGAACCGTAAGCCTAACATGAGCTTATTGTCTCCCCCATTCAGTGTAGCACGTCTCTCAGTGATCTTTAACCCCACCTCTCTCTTTCTGTAAAGGTGAACCTGGTTGTCTTGGTGAAAGGTAAACTTTCATGGTCGCTGTTTGTGGTCGCTCTGTTTATGGGAGTCTATGATAGTCTGACAGTAACAGTCATCTTTACAGTAAATTTCAAACAGAATCTCATTGACATCAAGTGCGATTACTAATTTTGGTCTTTTTTTTTCTTAAAAAGAATCTCGCTCACTAACTACCTACTCATGAAGCTCGTGATTCGAGACTTGTGGTTCCTTCTAGTTTTTTGCCTGGCAAGCCAAAGTTTGGCATTCCTACCGAGCAGGGCTGGCGTTACCCTACCAGACACCGACTACACCCTTACCGAAATCACGGAGCAGGGCGTTGTGCGCGCCGTAGCCAAGTACTTCGAAGAGACCAACCCTGATCGGTACAGTCCTGGCGACCTTACGGGACTCAGTCCTCTCACTCCCTCGCGACTGTTTCGAAAACATTATGGAGGTAAGGCAGATATGAAGAAAAATGAACAGTCACAAACACTAGGTAATAGGGTGGCGTTGTTGATTTGTTGACAGTCAAAGAGCTTTGGTTCAGGAGTTTTTTGTACAGTGTAGCATCTGTAATTAACTGAATCCTAGGCCCTACGCTCTAAACCCAAAAAAGGTGAAAATCACTGCAAAGAGTAAGAAAAAAGAAGTGAAAACCACTTAACGCTGGTGAATTCCACTACTGTACCAAAGAGCAATGATTAAGGACACCTCTTTTTGATTTTCAACGCTTTTAGAGTTTTTTTCACTCTTTCCAGGCGGTTTCCACTCTTTTAGAGCGGATTTATGAGGGACTCACTCTATTTAAGAGTGATTTTTCTTTTCACTTTTTGCCTTTAGATTATATTATTTAGTTCTTTAGATGTGGCGAGAGAGTACCTTTTAAGGCAGTGTCACGTGACACACGAATGCCGGCTTCAACACTCAAAGTATACCTCTAACACAAAAACTCATCGCACGTGTAGCTTTGTACATACCTCTCAAGAGGTGGTTAGTAAGGCTAGGCAACCTGACACAAGACTTCATCAAATTAACATTTCTATCATTTGTGCGTACAACACATGCTTGCCTGTGAACTTAAACTAGCGTTCAGTCTAATCACATGTGCAGTTTTTTAAATTCTGCGGATAATGACCTTTGAAGACTGCACAGAGAGTCAGGTCATATTGTACGTGAAAGCCTCAATATAACAACTTCTACAATTTTGAGTTATAACCATGCCAATCTCTGGCTACAATTGTACTTGCCTTGAATATGATATAATGTGTAGTGCTATATGTATATATAGTGCTGAGCAGTGTTGTGCTATTATAGAAGCTGAACTTTTCGATGTACATAATCACAAGTCTTGTCGTTTCTGCATTGGGTTTTATTCGAATTTTACTTCTGCAAAAAGTTTTTGGTCCCTCCTATATAGTCTATAGTTTGAGGGCGTTCTCACCCATTCAGAGTAGCTAACTGCAGGCTGAATCCTAATAAAAGATGCATCATCCCCCCCAAAATAAAAATAAATAAATAAATAAATAAAAATACATGAATAAATAATAACAAAAACCTGCATGTGGAAATTCTCATGCAGCACGGTGTCATCTCTGTTGTGCATTGAATGATGGAGTTTAAGACTGGAAAATCATCCTTTCAAAATTCTTCTGACAAAAACTTCCGCCTTGATGACACCACCGTTTGAAACTTAAGATGAAGATCTGCGTTGTACGGCGTTACCCTAAGCTTTGGCAAGTTAAAAGAATGAATAAAACATACCAAACGTCTCTCGCTATTGTTTTTTTAGAAGAAGTTTCTGTTGTTTTCACAAATTCCCTTCGTGGTCTCTAAAGGTACTGTAATTAAACACTATAGTGTGTACAGGAATTTCACAACTGATTACCTACAATTTTTTTATCTCCCCATTTCACTTACACAACTATTACACACATGTTTGCATAGATTGTGTCTACTCGACCAAATTCGAACGGGCCGTGGAAGCAATATCGGATGCCAATATTGAGATCTCCAACGTGTACGCCAATAAGGCCGTCTGGCACTTCAACGGCAATCAAATTAACGCAGGTGTGTAGTTAAGCGCCAGCCTAGAGAAATCTGGATTTTGTTTCATGATATTAGTAATTTCTTCCTTCTTTCAGATAAGATACAAATTGTCATATTTCTCAAAGTCCCACCATTCCTGGGGGATCAAGCAATGTCCCCGGCTCATTAAGTAGTTTTGGTTGGAAAATATTGAAAGATACGATTTTTGGACCACTCAAGTTTTCACTGAGTTTCAAACGCATCTATAAAGGCCCCAAATTTAGCCTCATACCTTAGAAAGACCATAAAAGGTTACATAGGCCTAGAGAAAATTCCGAAATCTCCCCACAAAACATTAAGCTCTTTTGAATAAAATGGTTCTGGATCCGCCCAACCCCTTTGCCGTACTGAAAGTAAACCATTAAAACTTAAATGCCATTGGGCATGCGATTTTTAAATCGTTCATTTCATCCTTATGCTTAGTAAACTTGTCAAAAAACACCAAATTCCCTCGAACTTTCCCTCAGGCAACAGAAAGATGATCGGAATCCGCAACACTCTCCTCAACACGCTAACGTCGGGCGACGAAAACGCCCCAAATTACGACACGGCCCGTCGGCTCAGTGGCCAGTTCCTTCACATGGCGCAGAGTTTCTACTCCAACACTAACTGGGTGGAGCTTACCAACCTCTTGAGGAACTCAGCAGCCGGAGAGGACGAGAATGAGGTCATGACAGCAAGATACCTGGGTACGTGAGATTGGTTTGACTAAAGGTCGCCCAGTAATGTGATCGTCCCATATCAAACCGTAACGTTTGGTGCACTAAAAGATCAATCAATGGATTGCGCCAAAAGATCAACCGCGCGATCCTCGACTGGTGGCCGAGAACACGTGGCGTTTGTGGTTGCTCCTTAAGGCGCCCTCTTTGTTCAGTGAGAAATGTTGAGTTATCTAGTAACCTAATTAAGGCCTCGCAGTGATTTAGAGTCTCATCCTGATTAGCACCCGCTGACTAGTGCGCGGGTATAAAGGCCCATGTGCAAGCTACAGCGCAGCATGCTGCACGCTGTTGTCGCAACCGGACCGAGAAGTGTCACCGGCGTCGCCCGTCAGTTGGTCGAGGCAGAGTTTTTTTTAGAGAGAGACATGAGTGTCTGAATTAATTCTTGGAGATAAAATGGTGGCTTATCCAATTTGTAAGTGTGACGTCACTTCAGTTTGAACCACGCCCGCTGCACATAGAGTTGCATGGAACCGGAAGTTAACGCGCATATTTAGTGTTTGTTCAATGGGGAGCCTGTAATCAGTGGTGCGTACGTCCCCGTGTATGATGAAGTCACCAACGAACCGGATGGCCTTCGACACTGTTTAGTGTTTTTCTGGTTTTGTTTCACTTAGTTAAATTTTGTCCCCAGATTTTTGTATGTTTTTCTGTTGTTTTTATGACCAAATCTGGGGGAGATTTTTTTTACCAGAAATCTCATTAAAATGGTGATATTCACAAGTATTTTGCCCATCCACATAGTAAACAATTGGCAGCATGTGTTCTCTTGACCAGTTGCAATACAGCTCCTATCAGTTTTTTTCTTACTGTTTTATCACTCACAAATGAAAGCTGAGCCATGTTGGTCATTGACACAGAGGCAATTGCAGGCATTGAGGCAAGTGCAGTGAGTGTTGTTGAACAAACACAGGAGTGTCGGGTGCCTTTTTCTCTTCAGTAATATTTGTTGTATATGAATGAGCTCTATATATTACACCGCTAGCCACGGAAACATGATTCCTCATAGAAACAGGAAATAACATGAAACTTCAACCTTATCAAAAAATGCAACTTCTCCCAACATTTAGTCATTTTTAACTTCAGAAACCCAACAAGTCATCCTAAGTTGCGTAAGCTGTAATTTGTTTTTGTACAAGCAGGCTGTGAATTACATTTCTTAAAATTTTTTTTAAAATATCAATTGCCTTCCTGGTTTATGCTCTCTTATTGAAAAATTACCCGTAAAGACCGAGGATTCTCTAATAGAGTGATTATAATAAGTACATTGTAAACCTTTTTCAACTGTTTCAAATTTCCAGGTATAATTTTAAATCCTATGTTTCCCCGAGAGAGCCCAGAGGAGGCAGACATGTGTCGCAATTGTGAACCCTTCAGTACCAATTCACTGTAAGTCCATCCACAAAAATTAGATGTTTAATCAACCTCAGTTAGTGCTGATTAATAGAATAATAGTACACTTTCGATGCACCAATAGTCAAGACTAATACAGAGTGTGTACAAATTCTGAAAAAAAGTGCTGTGTATGCAAAGAAGTTGAGTTTTTGTTGGATAAGAATCATCCCTTTTAATTGGTTCCTTCCTTCCATGCATGTTTCTTTTTCACAGCCTTGGACCACAAGATTGTTCTGACAATCTTGTTCCATTTTTGGTCTTCCTGACAAGTGGCTACAGAAGTGAGCAAGATATCCTCAAACCAGGTGAAATTTGTCGTTTAAGTTACATTCATCCAAGTATCTTGAATCACACATGTTACTTGTTGGGAAGCAACTTTAATAACCCTAAAAGAGAAGGCCAAGATCACCCCCAGCCAATGATACATGAAGCGGCTTCAGTTCCATCCCCACAACTTCTTGGCTGTCCTGCCCTCATTTAGCATGCATTAAAGGCGCTCGTTGGTATAAGTGTAAACTTCATATTGATCTGACACAACTGTTTTTTACACAGTCATTTAGAGTTCAAAGCCACATTGTGTCAGCCTGCTTACGTTGAACCCATTCTTCAAAAGTACACAATTTGCATCAACCTGTCTTGGAATAATGGGCGCGGCATAAGAATATATGTCCAATTTTTACCGACTAACTCCTGAAGGCTTGGTGCATGAAACAGTGCTCCGTAATCAAGATATGAGATAAATGTTGTTAGGAATGCAGAGGCCGCCCATGCTCTTTGAGGGTTACGTCCAACACTATAATTGTGTTCTAAACTGAAGGGGCAACCCTTGTGGCTCAGATTGGCAGACCTCCTGGTGTCCTTTTAATGAGTGGCCAGATTCAACTTTATTGCATTGTGGTCCAGCCTTCAAGTGAGTCATGATTCTACATGTTGGATGTCTTGGCTTTGCTTTGCCATATTTTAACAGGTTCTGGTTCATCATTTCAATTGGTGATGTCCCACTAATTTTAAAGTCATTTTTAAGTCCTATATGAATGACATCACGAGGCATATGAATTAGGTTGTCCACAGTCAATTAATTTCACACTCGGTACCTTGAAATTTGAAATGCTAAATCACAATGCTTGAATGGATGAACTGTCACGTTTCAACACTGAATCATGATGCTTGCAATCCTGAAGCAAATAGTCTCCTTGGTAGTTAAAGTTATCTTCTGATACAATTGCTTTACCTCAACCCTTGAAATTGCGCCTTTGTGCACCCTTTTGGCTCAAATTACCTTTTTTTGTAATTTGTCTAATTTATTCTGCATTTTGGAGCCTTTGGGACTTTATGCTAAGGAAAATTTGCATATTTATGAGCAGAACAGTGATGTCATCGCAGGCACTGAGCTTAATACTGTGACGAAACACGGGTAGGCATGGATGCCAGTCTAAGTTATTAATTATTAATGCATGCATTGACCAATCAGCGGTGCGTAGAGCACTAGGTCTGGGGGCTTGCTGCGTGCTTAGGGCGTGCACTGTTGGTTTCGTTGCTGGGTCGCAGAGTGACAGGATCGCCGCCGAATGTTGTGCTATACATTGCGCCGACAGTGAGGTAGCGTGGGACGCTGTACCGGAGAGCGCTGCGTCGTATTGACCAGTAGGTGGAGTCGTACATGTAGTAGTGAACTGGTTATTGGGTCTTGGTTAGAGTGGGGAGAGTCTAGAGCTTACACTATGAACTTTCAACACCGTGAAAATGCAGTTTTACTATTAAATCACCGTGAAATTTTTGTCAAGGCAATGTAAGCCCGTTTTCACGGTGGAAAGTTGATCAGCTTGGAAGCGGATTAGCTCACAGCAGTTTCACGGACTTTTCACGTCAACATCTTCGTAGCTTATGGTCCTATTGTTATTCATAACGGTACACCAGTCCAGCTTCCCACCGTGGAAAACAGCGGTTTAACTGTCAAAGCGTAATAAAAGATTAGTGTGATAGACAGCCAGGAATTAGCGTAGCAGTTACCAACAAAAGGAGCGATTGAATACCCCTGTTTAGGTCTGGGCCTCTGGGAACCAGCGGAAACCTTGCATGAAGCAATATTGCGTGCGTGTTTTCGAAACCGTGATTAGCGGAATGCGAAGGAAACTTGTGAAAACCACAAAACTTTCTTTCCACATGTTGTGAATGTAAAGCAGGTGTTTTGTGAACACAGGATCCTGTCTTTCCTAGAAAAGACAGGATTGATTTTTCCTTTTTTGAGCTGTGAGAAGAGATGGATACACGTACGATGGCTCAAATTTGCCGGATGCAGCTGAACAGTTGATAAGCACATTTTGCTTATGTAGAACCATGGAGGAAGGACACAAGTTTTTTTCCCCAGCTCTAAACTGTGACACGATTCATAAAATTCCACGAAACTTGGTGTTAGATGTCACAACACCCCCCCTTGACCACATACCAGAAGACATATGAATATTTCCAACTTTTGTGGGCAAAAGACACATTGAGTGGTGAAGTTGTGAAGTAACCACATCGAATTATGGAATTGCCAAAAGACTGTGAAACTGTATACAAAGTGGTGGGATAACAGCAGCAGTGATGGCTTTTTACTAGTCTTTAAGCAGAATTTTCACTAGTCCGCATCTTCGCCCAAATTTCAACATTCTTTTTGGCACTAGTGTTTTCTGCTCCAACATCATGCACAACAGTGTGCACTCGGTGCTGACTGTTGTTTAATTGTCGATGAGTAATCATAAATGGCCATGGGAATTATGAATTTCCAGAATATTCATGAGTATAACTCTACTCAAGCAAATTAAATATAAATCACAGATATGCCACAAAATTGAAAAAAATGTTTCTGTGAGGTGACATAATTTGTGGGGAGTCGTTTTGCTGAAGTCCCTACAATGTTCTCATTCAGCTACAGGACATGATGTAGTGTATGAACAACCAGGCCGGGATTACATGTACATTGCAAGGATGCGAACATTGTGATTGGGGTGTTCAGTGTACATTTACACCTGTCACCACCACAGTAAGAAGACAGATAATGGTACTTTTTATGAGACAATGGGTCCTTAAAGAATTTAAAGGATTAGCCCCACCGCAAAGTTAATGAGGAAGGCCCCCTAGATGGGCTCACTGCATTTTCATGGTGTTTTCACTTGACCTCAAGGTGTCGGCAAGGGGTCATATCCGGGATTATTTTCACAATGTTTTCACCACGTGAACTGCCATGAAGTTGCAGTGAAAAAACAATTTCACAGTGAAACTGCAAATTAACTGCAAATTCATGGTGCTGAAATTCATAGTGTTAGGTGTTAACCCTTGGCTGGAGAGCTAGTGGTACGGTGGTTCCTTTCAGATTGCTTGCTGTCTGTGAACATTAATGGACATTGGGTAGTGAGGATTATTATCCCTTGATTGATTAACACTCCACGTAGATTATCACTGCTTGCTAGTAGTGTGTATTGTTGGCAATAGTCTAGCTTATGTTACAGTTGCCAGGTGATTAGGTTTACCACGTGAGGCTTATTGAATTGCCTTGTGAGGTGTATTGTGTATAAATAAACCTTGTGTTTTGATATGCCTCGTTGATTTATATTTGTAATAAACGTATTGCACTGATTAATTGACCTTGGAAATCCTATGTCACTGTGAGGTTTATTAAGGTTTCCCTGTATTTCCTTGCTCTGATACCAGTGTTGATCTGTCTTTCCTAAGTGGTGGTAAATTTCCACCAAACCAACTGCTCGCAGGCCGCCGTTTGTTAGATGATATTCCCCCTTGTGTCAGGGTGGCCACTTATCTTCGCGCAAGGTTAATAAATACACTATGTATTTGTGGGGTCAGGCCAGGTCAATTCCATTTCCGATCAGGCCAGTCTACTGGGTTGTCTCGCCACAATACCATGTTGATTTGTGTACAGAAAATGGCTGGAATTTTTTCATACTTTGCTGCAGTAGGTTTGGCTGTTTATTGTTCTGTAAGTTTATGGTAGTAAACTAGCGAGCAACCGTTTCTCAGGAATATTTTCGATGAGTAAATTTTTAGGTTCAATATTCAAGTACAAAAGGATGTAAACTAAACAGTGTCTTTCCAGATTTACAGGGCACAAAAAATGCTCTCTCATTCTGTAAAAGCTTGGAAAATTTGGAATGTTTACAAAACAGTTCACCTTTTAGGTATGTTTTATGCCAAAAAGATTTCAAACAGATTTCATGCATTGAAGACGAGTTTTTATAAAGATGCACAAGTGTGAGTAAAGTTCATGGCGTGTTTCCTTTGAATGTTTGAAAATGAAGAATATAACATTCGAAAGTTGGAGTTGGATATGTCAGGCCCATGGGAAGGAATGAAACAAGGCACTGTTTGCACATTCATGCTAACCCCTGATTTTTCTCATCAGCTGCCCCTCCCGGAAGTGTCAGGGGCAAATGCTCCCACGGTGGCCTGCACGATGCCTCAAGGACCAAGATCGCAACCGGAGGTATTAACAAGGAGTCCTCGGACAGGCAGCGATCTCCCCACTTCCACCTCCACGAGCAGGCCGCACTGATGGCCATCCAAGCCACAGAGGATTTCTTTTATCATCCAGGTTAGTGTGGAATTGTAAGCACTATGGACGTGGGTCAAAGCATGGTATTGGGGCTGTCGACCTGTGTATGAGTTTGACCATAGATCAAGTATTTTGTATAGGATTGCTTCACGTTGGGGCTGTACCAACCGTTGTGGGATATTGTCTCAACAAAATTGGTGTTATAATTTGAAAAACTGTTTTGGGGATTAGAAAGATATGGGGGTTGATGCAGGGTAGTACCCTAGCCTTGCCTAGCTAGATGCTATCAGGATTTTTGAATATCTCTCTGAACAGCAACTATGTGTATATTGACACTGGGGGAATTTGTGAACAATACGGGCGATTCACAATAGTGCGCCCCCAAGAGTCTGCAACGCATTGGCCAATCACAACGCACCAAATGTGTCGACCCTTTCTGAACGTGCACTGGGTCGACAGATTTCGCGCATTGTGATTGGCCAACGCGTTGCAGACTCTTGGTGGCGCACTATTGCGAATCGCCCCTATTACTGTCACCTGACTGAACCAAGCTTGGCCTCAGTATTTGCATTTAAATCATCAAAGGAACCATCCATCCTTGAGCACAATAGAGTCAGTAATACGAAGAGCACAGTTGGAATGTTATTCACCTCTGTGGTGGCTCAGATAAATTTTGGTAAAGGAAAAACATCAGTGTAAGAGGCACGCCTATGGTCCCCTCTCTGCAACCTTTGAATTTTTTTTAACTTGCATCAGTATACGCCATGGAAGCGATCCCCAACCCCCAGCTATAGTTGCTCTAAACTACACGGGAATGTGATGGGCACTAACTAATAAAGTGGTAAAACTTTCTTCAACTAGCCACTGGTCTTTACCAACATATCGGTGAGCAGAAGTTCCGTCAGCTCCTGGACTTGGACAAAGGGACATCGCTGACCTTTGTCATTGACGTGTCGGGAAGTATGTCAGACGAAATCAATTCTGTGAAAGAAGAGACCATCCGTCTTGTCAGATTGCACAGTGAGACCTGTCTAGCTGCTTCCAAGTATGTCGTCGCACCCTTCAGTGACCCAGGTGGGTAGTTTTTGCACCTAGTAATTGTTGGGTCAGATTCACATAATTATGTGCCCTTGGTATACTCCTCTTTACACTGGTATCCTCCATCGGCACCGCTGTTTCCACTTGAGTAATTTGGGTTGTCGTAGAAAACTGCTTCCATTGTCGAGTTAAACCTCCACAGACAACTGCTGTAAACTTGGGAAGTAAGGGCACATATGATTTTGTGAATGGATTAAAATGTTGCTCAAAGACCTCTACCGGATTGCACACTACATGAACATCACATAGAATGTGTCTTGGCATCAAGGTTTATGTTTGCACCAGGTGTCATGTTTTTCCTGCAAACTGTAAAATATTATTGCATTATATTTTGATGTTTGCTTTTAATTTTAATTGCGGATGTTGCTTGTCCATTTACTCCGGAAGTGGAGGTAAGGCAAATTTGCTTCGTTATCTTCAGGCAAAATTGAATTTTTGATTCTGATTGGTCAATCAGCTGCAGAAAATGATGCCAAGATGATCTAAATACGCCCAAACGCACTCAACAACCCTGCAGCAAGAGTTTCCAAATCGTATCTGGCAGAAAATAAAAAAACAGAAACCTTTTCAAAGAATTTCAAGTCCAGCACACTGAACCACCTACTGAGGCAATTTTATGTTGATTCAAGGTCAACTGAAGGGTGCATTCTGCCAAGCAGGAACTCTTGAGTGATTAAGACATAGTCTAAATCAATGTCAGAAGGCATTACCAGTGCCCTTCACGAAAAATTCGACATCAAAGACAATGAATTCATGATGCAAACGAGTCTGCTGAAGCTGTGCTACATCCCTGTCAGTGTTTTGTGATGTGCGCATGTTGGGTTTAATTTATTTCGTTTTGTGTACAGCGCACAAAGGCCCCCATAATATCTTAATACTGTGCGTCAAGTTTGCTTGAGGATAAGTTCATTATCACACTCGCGCTTGTGTGACACTTCCGATACGTATGGTTTATTGTAAATAATAAAACAAGCTGTTCAGCTTGTGATATTGGACCGCAGAGGATGACATCCCCGTACTTGGCTGTTTCGAGAAGTTACATGAAGTCAGTTTTTCTAATTAAAATTGCATATGATTTAATACCTGATGGCTTCACAATGTTTGAGTGATATGCACAACTTCCGTGATGCCAAGTGTATATGTTGTTACCACAGTACTGTCATGAAAATAAAAGTCGTGGAAAACTATCATATGGGGGAAAAAAAGAAGTGAAAAAGGAAGTAAATACAAAATAGCTAGGGGCTGAGCTGACCACCTGAAAGCACAAAAACAAGTTCCTTTTAGAGCTTTTACACAAACTTGTGTTACCGACACGTGTTTTTCAAGGCAGGATACAGCTGTTATCAGAGCACCACAGAATATTTGGAGTGATGTTTTTACCTTATGATGGAAGGTAAGGTGATGAAGTACACTTCCTTCCAGGTTTGTTATTTTTCAAATGATCAGAGTTGCTTTAAGTTCGTGCTAAGATTGAATAAATCTGTGACATTTGTTCATGCGGCGATAGGGTATGGACCAGCTCTGGTGACTACAAATGCTCAGAGATGCATTGAGTACCTTAGCAGTTTGACCGCCGGTAGTGGAGGTGACTGCCCAGAATTAGCTAACAGCGGCTTGGAACTCGGTGTCCAGAATAGGTGAGAAACTGATGCCATAGTGTTTGTTACACATTGATGCGGAATGGTGAATGCGTGTGGTGAGAATAATTTCACTGTGTGACATACAAGTGTTGCCTTTCCATTCCACTATAAGGTAGAACCAAGTAGAATGGAACATTCTATCTGTCACCTTGCGAAATTATTCCTTCCAGTACATTTTATTCCTTCCATTATTTTGTTTTGTGTATCATTTGAATAACTCCGTAAAGAAATTTTTCGCCTGAATAAACCCCGACATCAACTGTCAATTCAGAGGTTTCGTTTTAATGTGGTAAAGAACTTCATTTAGGAGTATAGATCCCACACAAGTTCCACAATTTTGTATGGCAATTGCGTTGCCTTGCATAATTGGGACGAAAGTTAGTGACATAACTGTATGATTGATCCATTAATCAGATTGGTGGATTCATTCAGGCATATTGCGTACAAATGGATCATATTACTTCTGCGAGTTCCTTGCGCAGTACTTCCTCAGTAGTGACTAAGACTAGAGCGTGTAGAGAGGCTGTCTGTGCCTGCATGGCTCTTTGAATGCCAGCAAGCACCCAAGCTACTATAATTGTACATGGCGTACGCAGTGCAGGCATTGTTGGCCCAGTGACGAGTCTGCCTACGGAAAATGTGCTGTCCTGATCTACTACTCCGATCCCAATGCAACCTCGGAACACATCAAAATGAACCTGACTCAGTCGGATTTGCATTCAATTCAGTTCAGTTCACTCCAAATACTTTTATTTCCTCCTCATGAAAAAATATAACCATCAGTCCTACCAATGTATGAGTCAATATAGCCACTAGAGATGGCAAAACCTTGAAAGCAGAGCTTGTGTCAGGAATGCCATTACAAGAAACAAAGAAGACAATACCAAAGAAGCAACAAAGTACAAACAGGTTAACCATTTACTCGTGTACAAAATGAGAGTCAAAAATAATGATGAATAATACTGTATGCAATGTCTAATTAGATCATGTTGATCATCTTGCCCATATGAACTTACAGAATGCAGCTTTGTGTTTGACATTTTTAAAACACATGACCTTGTCTGCCATCTTGAGCACGTGATCAGATCGCCAGGTTTGGAGCAGTTTTGAAGCTCCACACCCGGCTGATCACATGCTCAAAGCCAGTGGCTCTGAAAACCAGTTACAGGCTATAGAATGCCCAGACAATACTGGGAAGGCACGGTGTCTGAAACTGAACGCCTGGAAGACCAAGGTATCATGCACATTGGTGGGGCAGAGGATACTGTGAGCCTTGGAGGCACAGTGTAGAACAAGTCATGGTGTCGCAGTTCAAGTACCCAGGGCCCCTGTAAAATGCCGAACGGCAACTGCTCTACTGACATCGAGGGTAGGCCAGCAATGGCCAAAAATGTGTCTTGGAGCCGTTTCCCATCTGAAAAGACAGAGTTGTGAGCAAACAAGTCAAACCACATTGTACGTGCCGCATGTCACCATCTGGGCCTGTCCTGACCTACAGCATGGAAGCAAGGATCATCGTAAGGGGGCAGGGACATGAGGCTTTGATGCCATGTAAATCTGGGTGCACTGAAGGTTGTTGGCGAAAAAGTAGAACCAACGACAACTAGTATTCTCCAAGAGCTCCACACTGAGCAAACCTTGATCACCACAATGACGAACACATGTGGAGTTTCTTCTGTCATACCCACAAGTAACAATAACCTGCAATGTAATTTCAGGATAACCTAGAATGATGATGCGTATAGGCCAGTCCAGGCATTATGACAGTGTGCGTGACTGGACAGGCTTGTCGCTAGGGGATGTAGTGAGAACAACCGCAGATAAGGCATCGTAATGGGATGTGGTTGAGAACGAAAGCTGATCTCCTTCAACAGAAGCCTTAAGAAGATAACTTGTATAATAATGCACATCTGAAATCTCAATTAAACATGGTTTGGCTAGAGTGCCTTCTTCGTGCAGTGATTCTTAACTTATGTGAACATCTGCTGCCTCTAACTCGGCCATCAATTTAGCACATTTAATGGCTTGATAAAGATCCATCTGTCTATCATAAGGTTCATAACTTAGTAACTGCGTATACCTCTGTAGGCGCTTTTTTCATTCAAAGTGTTTACTTTAATGACACCATAATTATGCTCACATAAAAACTGAACTACCTGGCATATTGTGGGTAATCAATCTGAAGTCTCTTCCGTTAAGACAGGGTTGGCCTTTCCACACTTTATCAAACTCCTGGAAGACGTACAAGTTGGCCACCTGTGTTGTCAGCGTGGCTTCTTGTTGACTCGAGATGACCAAGACCATATTTTTTTTCTCTTTGTCCATGAAGTATCAACGGAGCCAATGTATACCTGTTCACAGATGCCTCAGATAAAGATGGGGAGAAGCTGCCAGACGTGCTAGCATTGATTGAGGAGAAACAGGTCCGCGTCAATTACCTTTTAACTGGCACTTGCTCATCCAGACGACGCAGACGAGGTAAAGTTACGGGACCATGGACTCAAGCATCCGCTTTTTCAATTGGGGGGCCTGGCCCCCTGCCATTTTTTGCAGGTCCTATAATTGGGTGGGGCTCGATGGATCAAGCTATTAATGGATTTATCTGATGGTCTAACAACTGGCCCCCTACTTTGAAAATTGTTCCGCTGCCAGTAACCATCTCTTAAATCTTGGTCAATCATGGCCGGAGATACCCCTAGACGTGAAAAGCCATTATGTGATTATAATGTGCAGTTGTGTGCGTTATTGGAACCGAGTTTGTATGTATGGTTTGTACATAACCATCTACCAGTTGGTACGACTGAATATTTAGATATTCGATCGAATCGAAGGTCGAATATTGGAATAGTGAATTATTTGAATTGACTCAGCCCCTGCTGTCACACACTGGCTCTTCTGCTAGAGGATTTTGTACATCTTCATGTGATACCTACACATGAATTATCTTGTGCATCATTATCAGTGTTACCGTCACAGTATGTACGTATATCAAACACATTCTTTGTTTTTTCCCATTAAATTAGTTGGTGCAGTAGCATACTGACTACTTCTTAATATTACTAAATACGGGCGTTTCACAATAGAGCGCCTCTAAGAGTTTGCAACCTGTTGACCAATCACAGTGCACGAAAGCTGTTGACCCATTGCATGTTTGGAAAGGCCCGGGTTGACAGATTTTGTGCGTTGTGATTGGCCGTCGCGTTCTGTGCATTCCTGCAAAGTTTTTGGAGCTTGTCCCGATCCAGTCTGATGAAAAAGTGAAACTTTTACCCCTTACTATAACACAGAAAGGTAGCCTCACTGGCCAGAGTACGGGTCAAGTCTTTCCTTAATGATATACAAGTTTTCAAGTCCCATGCCTTTTCTCTTATCCACCAATGTTTCTGCAGCAATTGATCGGTCATCATTGCCGCCATCCTACCAAATTATTGCCGAGGCATCAGGTGGGGAGATTTACCAGACTGATAACAGGGGAATCAGTGACTTAGTGCGAATCATCGAGGGCGACATCCGTGCCTCCCAGGTAAGGCTAAGAAAAGATGGAGGATGATGTTCGGTTATAAGGGGGTCTCTAGCTATGGAATGCGATGAAATAATTCTAGATGAGGGCAGCATGATGTGACTGTGATCAGAGCTGTTTATAGAGAGAGTTGGGACATGAATGTCTCAGTTGTTGGAACCAAACTGGTGAATTATGCGACAGATAACACACAATAGCTGTATCTTGTGCTGAACACAGCAGCCATTTTGGTTCCAAAGTATGACATTGACACAAATCTATCTGTAAATAGCTCTTGGTAGAGCTCAGTTGTTAGAGCACTGTTACGGTGTTCCAGAGGTCGCAGGTTCAAATCCCGCTCTAGTCAATTTCTTTGTTGATCTTTATAAATAGCTCCGATTGTGATAAAAAAAGTTTCATTACTCACACTCCACAGTGTTAAATGTAAGTCTGTATAGAGGGATTTCACATTAGCTCCATCTGCGCATATCCGCATTGAAAGCGAGGCTCTCTGTGTTGAACTTCGTCGAGCGCACCCGCGGAGTCGACACAGTACATGCAGTATCCGGTTTGTAAGTGTGGCGCCACTTCAGTTGAAACCACGCCCACTGCACAAGATACACGACCATCGCAGGTACGTTAGCTCGCGGTAAATTGCCGTTATTTTTTCTTTTGATTTTACGTGTTGAGTCGTCCTGAAAGACTCTTCCATTAAAAGTTGAAGCCTGGAAAGTCTGAATTTAACATGCATTTATGTATTTTGTGTCTTGACTCCTTACTTTCCATCGTCTGATCGTATTAAGAATTGAAGCTAACACATACAGCCTCGTTTTCAAACACGGAAATGCGCAGATCGAAGCTAAAAGCATCGTATTGGGATCCCTTTATTCGGTATGTCAGTTGTCAATCAAAGCCCGGGACATAGTGGTTGCACTTTATCCAAGATATACGCAGGCAAGAAACACGTTTCTTCTTCCAACAGGTGACAATAACGCAGAGGTCCTCGTTGAATTTGAATGCTGTCAATATAAACATACCAGTCGATTCCACCATACAAGAGGTCCTGGTGTCGGTAGTTGGAATCTTGAGTGGTGACTCAGTGATCATTGAGCATCCCAGTGGTGAGCACAGTGAATAATATTCTAAATATAACTCATCTCGAATTTCTTTTTTGAACAGGTATCTCAGCTTAAAATTTAGTTTTTTGGGGGGCTTTCAAAAGTCTGCAAGAATTGTTCAACTTTTGGGTCATTTTATTTAGAACTGCCCCTGGTGTCTTCTTTGGCAATCTGAATTGAATTAAGCATAATGCATTATATGCTCTATTACAAACGGTCAGTTTTTAAGTTGCATGAAGAAACTGGGAAGGTGATTATTTCAGACCAGCCAACATGCCGTGTTCCTTCCTGAGGTCGGGCATTACCACAAGATAGATTGAAAATTTAAGTGAACTGAAGGCTTATTTAAGTACCTTTTAATCTATTTTGTGGTAATGCTAGAGTACTGCTCGGTTGGCAGGTCTGCTGTTTGCCTTTAAAATGATTATAAAAAAGAACAAAGAATTTGATTTGGGCGGGATTGGAGCCCCTGCCTCCAGCTCTACCAAGGGAACTCTCAAGCTGTATTGTCACCTCCACTTGTCAGTATTTTGTTGGGTGCGTATTGTACGCAAGTCCGACGCCTCATAGGTCCGACGCCTCAAAAGTCCGAATTTTTGGACTTATGACGCATCAAAATAATGAGGTGTAGGAATTATGGGCAATTTTTTTTTCAGCCTCATAGTTCTGATGCCTCATAAATCTGACATCGTACTGACCCTGTTAGGAAAACTAAATCAAGCAGACTACCTGCGCAGTCGTACACTGGTCCACTATTTGTTTAATCCAAAATACCACTTCGTGTAAGAATGATGTATGATACTTCGCTAAATATAAAAAGCATTTTCTCGACTGTTATACTTTTGAAATCTTAAAAATGGTTGTATGTGTCATAAATAGCATACCATACTTGACAGTCTTGTTCCTAGCACCGTCCTCATACGCTCGTAACGAGAGTCAAATCAAACGTCGGACTTTCGAAGTGTCAGATTTTTTGAGGCATTGGATCTATGCCATGGGCCAAAAAACCGTTGGAACTTTTGTCAGACTTATGGGACATCAGACCTATAATAGGTGTTGGACTTATGAGGCATCGGACCTATGAGGCATTGGACTTATAAGGTGTTGGAATTTTGAGGCATTGGACTTAGGAGCTGACCCCCATTTTTGTACACGGCCGCTGATAAGTTTTATGCTCAAAATCTCCATGATACTTACTTTTGTTTCGATTATATGATAGATGTCTTATAGACCACTCCCATTTCCCCTATAACAAAATTTGCAGAAATGTTGCCTTTTGATTGGTTTTCGATTTCACCTCCAATTTGTTCAAAATTCTAGAATACACAGCTAACAGAACACTAGATAATCATACACTCGTACTGTTCACCAACAGCCAATCATAGCTTTAGCAGCCACTTGTCCAAAAAACATGCCTGTGATATCAAAAGGGCAGACCCTATAAACAGAGGCAGTAAATCAGTCATTGCATAGCTCTGCATTGACAGATATGACAATCAACTGCCAGTAATGTTGGGCATAGTTTGTTCGGCAATAGTACACCTGTTGCTAAGTGAAAGTGTCAGCAAACGGCCATTCTTGGAGCATGGCCAAAATATGATAACGAAACTGGCCGGCATGCAGATGAGAATATGCAAAAACTTTTAACCAGTGAGATTTCTTGAACCCGCAGGTTAAAGATGTGCATGAGATTGGATTAGACAAGGCCAAAGCAGTTCAAAAGCTGCAGGCTAGAATCTAAATTTGATTTGAATCTGAGAGTCTCAGCTCAGCCGGATCTAATCTGATCTGATGGCCTTTGTGGCTTGATATACATCTGCTTTGAATCCATTAAAAAGTGCTGACTTGGATCCGAATCCCGGAAATCTGAACTCGGATAAAGAACTTTCGTGAGTCACCAACTGCATGTAAAATTAACAACTGCTATGGCACTATTAAAACACTTCAACAAAGTTAATTAACTTTAAATAGCACCTTTTCTGGAAACGGGAATTTGTTCAATCAATTATTGTCCGCAAATGATGGATCTCATTCCATATTTATAGGCACAGAAGGTACTCCAGCTGAGTTGAGAGCAGCTGTATACACAAACTCGGCAGAACAGATCGTGTTCAGCATCAACGTCACGGAACCAGACACGAAGGGAGCATGGGTGGTGAAACTGCGTAACTTGAACCTGGCGACAGAGTACTACATCAAAGTGTCCGCCAACAGCGTGCTGGATTTCACATTTGACATCCTGGAGACAGACGAAACAGGGACTGCTTACCCCGTCGACGGGAAACCAGTCGCAGGTGAGTGCCAGATAGGAATTTTCTTTTCAAATAAATAACAAGTTGCGAGTTAAAAAATGGCTGGTACCCGTCTGAAATAAGATCAATCTTGCAATAAAACTTAGTGCTTTATTGCAGTGGGCCGGTGCTCCTGGTTTTCTTATTTTACCATAATATCACATTAATAAGGATGTGATGGGCAAGAACTTTGGAAACTTGTATAAACTGGAATTTTGCCTCATTTTTTGCTTTCTTATTCGTAAACTTTGACCCAGTAGTTGGAAAAATTAGCTCCAAAACGGAGGCAGTGGATGAATTGACCAACTCACACTGGTAAAAGTACACAAATTGAACAATGAAATTAAAGAATTTGACATGTCTCCAAGGAGCTGAGGTGCTACTCACCGTCCAAGTCTCAGCTCCGGAAACCGTGTCCTCCGTCAGCGAGATAAAACTGTACAATGCCAATGGAAATGAAATGCTGGTAACAGCGAGTGCTACGCCTGTGATGGGCAGGACAGAGGGGTTATTCATAGCAAATATCTCTCTTCCAAATGAGGTTAGTTGTTGTTTTGAGTTTGTAAATCATAGTGGTTATAGTTTTCTCTGAGGTTTTTCTGGAGTCATTCATTTTTTTGAGCAGTTGGACAAAACATTGATTGCGTCTTTCTAAACAAGAAAAAGTAATGAATAAAACATGGGGGGAAGGTTAAGTTGCCAGACAAAAAGTATACAGTGAGACTTGTTTTAAAAATAGACAAACACATAGCATATAGTTCAAGGGGCCTGCTAACTATTGAGGTCATATTAGCCTCAACAATGTATTCTAGAGCCGAGCACAACTAGTTGTTTCGCCATTGTAATGTAGATCGTTGGTAGAGTTTTTTATTTAGTGCGTGGTCCGGTTTCCAAATTACAGTGCAACTCAGCAGCAATTTTTATACGTTTGTACCTTTGGCTAGTGTCTTTTGACTGTTTGAAATTCTGTCAGCCGTTCTTTGTCAGCATCGTTGGGGAGGACACCCAGGGCATGGAGTTCTTGCGGACACAGCCATCAGAGATCAAAGTTGTGGAATTCAAGCTGGAGGAAGTTTTGGGCTCCAACACCGTAGGTTGGTAACTTCTGGCGGTTGTGGTTAAGCATAGCACCTGCTAGCTTGGGAGGGTCCATACCGATGAAAATTAAACCACAAAAAGTGATCAAATCACTTGTTTGAGTATATTTTCTTCATCTTAGAACTGTTGACTATTTGAATGAACCAAATAAATGGGAAAAGAAATGCAGCCAAACAAAAGGTTTAGATCCTTCCTCTAAAAAAAGTACGATTTTTTGAAGGACGGGGAATAATCTGTCATCACACTAAATGTTTTCCTCCAGGGCCATTCGCATTGGCATATTCGGAATATCTGTAACATATATGAGGACCGGGTGGCAGGGGGGGATGTAGATCCAAGTGGGTGTTGCCTCAGAACTCGGGGGTGACAATGTGACGGCACGCAGGTTCTAGTTGGATTTTTACGTGTATGAGCCCAGAAAAGGACGGTTGAGTCAATTAGCCTCTCTCTGGCTACATGTATTTATTCTAGTCTGGGCCTGAGGGCCACCTGTAAAGATATGGCAGGCAATGCCTTGCATGTCTAGCAACCGCATGGGCTGAGAGCTTTGAACAGGTAACATGTAGTATGTGCAATACAATCTGAGCAACGCTATGACTACAATAGAGCCTGAAAGTTGACCCCTGATGGCGCGCGTCCGAAACCCTGGATAGGAAAAATAACGTGCAACGATTTTAGAATTTGTAATATTTTTTCGTTCAGTTATAATTACTTCTTAAAAAATCCAACTTGGAAAAGGGGCTTTGGAAAATATTTGCTAGTATATCAATTTATAGAAACTAAAAAATCACCTGACCTAAAAGAGAAATATCCTGCCAAAAATTGACCCATCACTTCCGAAAATCGATAATACATGAAAACAGTGCAATGCGCCAGTCTCGTGTGGTAGTCTGTGGGTAAAAGCCAAAATAAAACAGATCAAAATATTATTAAATGTTAAAATGTTAGTCCTATAATTTACAAGTAGTAAACCTAAAGTAATATTCTACTTCAATTACGAAAGATTCTAATCTTTTATCTAACCTTTGCTGACAACAACTGCATGATGTCAACGGAATCTCATCTGGAACCCACTGACTGCAAGTAGGTAAATCTTTGCAACGTTGTACAATCTTGTTTTCATGTAAGCATGGGCAGTGAAAACAGATGTGTATGAACATGGAGACATAATTAAGGAAGTGAAAGGTCTTTAAGAAAATTCATTTTGTACATATCTCATTGTAACTTCTCCTAAACATTAGTTGAGGAAAACAAAGGTAAACTTCCAACATGAGTGTTTCATGAGGTGGTTTCAGTTAAGAATGATTCTTCCAAAAATTATCGAACTTGATAGGACGGCCCAACGTAAAATCCCCACAGGAGGACCGCGCGAGGGTTCCGAAAGCTCGCTGCGTGACCTTTTACTTTCTAGCTCTATTACTTCATAAAAATCATCCTTAATCACAATAAACATATTGGTTTATTAATATATAAATCTACTCTTCCCTAAAACCAACAATACTTTTGCTGCCTTAATTAAGATCAGTGTAGTCTCTTTTCAAGTCAAAGAGTGGATAGTCTCCACTCAAGTTGCATTTACATAATTACAGTAGTGAAAGTAAAGTGGAAAGAGAATAAAGAGGCAGAGAAAGGCATATGGAAGAAAAAATAGCAAAAAAACCCACAACGAATCATTCATTACAAATATATATAAGAGGCCACTGCATGACCAGTGCAACTATTTCCCAATCCCTGGCTGCCAGCAATTTTCAAGAAAATTTCCCCTTGTGTGTTCTTTACCTATGCAGTCCAGTGCCCTCCATGCCCTTGCAATAAAAATGTAATCAGCACATCTTGTAATGAAAATAAAAGGGTAACTCCATGGTAACACTGACATATTGGCAGGGATTTTCACAGTTTGTTCAGTTCTGTCAGGTGGTGGTAGGAAGTTAGGGTGTAATAAATGTAGCACTGTTTCTGCATTGGAAGTGTCCCTGTAACCTTCTATCATAGACATATCTGTCAAAATTGGGACTGTGCAAACATAAGGTACAGCCGTGTGTTGCCATGGTCACAGACTGACACCTTGATTCACAACTTCCCCTTTTTGATAAAAAATCATAGAAGTTGCAAATGAGAAGCAGTAATGTGTAAAATATATCGTAAAGACATTGTCCTTGCTACCTGTTAACATGCTGATTGTTTTCCAACATCACTGCCTTGCCACCAGTGCTTGACATGGTACTGTTCTTCAGCGAAAAAAAAATTTGAAATGTAGGATAACAGTTGTCACAGAACCGCCTCGAGTGTTCACTTTAACCCCTCTGCAGACGATCTCGTGCCTGGGGGGAACAGCAGTTTTGCCTTCAGAGTTACAAACAACGGCCCCAGTGACCGTATGACTGTGACTGTGTCAGTCCTTGACACGGCTGTCAACTCTTCGGCCAGCACCCTGGCAGATGTCTCAGGCCCAGTAGTCACTGCTGCCGTGAAGCCGGCCATCATGGTGCTGGGTACTGGGGACATGGGGGATGGGTTGGTGATAGTGACTGCTGCCAAGGATGCACCTGCCGGCACATCTGTGTAGGTCTACTATCAGCAGTTTTGAGTAACAACTATAGTTAACTATGTAGATTGGCCAACGTCACCCAAATGATGGATGTTTGGACCAGTAGGAACCTGCTGCCCTGATGCATGGTCGCACCACTGGCTATCAATAGCTGATTAGGAACCATTTACATGAAAATTACTGTACAAGATGTCATATACCACGAATGCTGTGAGGCATGGCAACTAGTGTGAGTGATACGGGTTTTCACAACCTAGGGCCGTTTGTTACTGAGTGTTTGTGCCTGAGCATTGTTAAAAGCACTTGATTAGTGGTCTAACTATAGTACGCACCCAAACTTGCTCCAGAGTGAGCATGAGGCACGTGTAACCTGTGAGTGACAGAGGTCCACATTTAGTGGAGATATTAAAGACGTTGTGCTGTGTAACGGAGGGAAGGGGAGGGCCTCATTCCATTGCTCTCTTTGTCTTGCTAACAAGAAATTTTGTTGTCTAGGCAATTCCATCGATCATTTCAGGGTAGGAAAACTTTGTCTGGTCCACTGAACTAAGGTGGACATCCCATCAATGGAAATACAAGCCATCATATAATAGTAAATTTTCCTTTCACTCTACAAGAGCGGGGTCATTTGGGCCCATCTCACAGCTGCGAGGGGATTATACCCCCTCCCCCTGAACTCGGCTGTATCTTGCTTGATTTTTTTTTTTTAAATTTAGCATGCATGTAAATGCACCCCTTATCATAGCTATGAAGTTTGAACTGAATCGAACATAAACATGTAGTTTTTTGTTGCCGTCATTTGAAGTTCAAAAGTACATGCAATATGCCAGTCCACGTGCATCGAGCACCTCAGTGGAAAAAGTGTACATTTCGGCTGATCTGTCTCGGGAAAAATGCGTGCTGCACAAGAATGATATGTCCGATTTTAACAAAGCTGGTGTCAAAATGACCGCAAAGAGTGACTCTGAAAACTTGTCAAGGCTCAACTCCTGAAAAAATGCGCTGTGGTGATATTGACAAACAGATTGGGGAGGGGTTGGGTTCTCCCCGGCTCTCCTAGGGATAAAAGAACCCCTTTTCACTCAAAATCATGTCCTTAGAACATAGACCGAGGCATTCAAAAAAAATGTTGAAATGTCAAAATAGTGTTCCCTGAAAATTTTCTTGCACTTTATATCCAATGCAAAACCTGTACCTGTATGTACTTGTCTTTCCAGCAAAGTGACGTTGTCTGTCGAGAGTTCTCTGTCTTTGGCACTGAACTTCCTTTCAATCGATGCCACAGTCTTTGCAGTGGAGAATGATACATATGTAAGTAAAGTCCTCACCCATTAGGGTGAGTCAGCAGCAAATCATATGCCCTTTGCACAATAACCAAGCAGTTCAAAATATTTGATTCATCAGAACCCACACACTTGTAGAATTCCTTGGAAACCGGGAGTTACATGACTAGA
Source organism: Acanthaster planci (assembly GCF_054643075.1). Classification (NCBI taxonomy): domain Eukaryota; kingdom Metazoa; phylum Echinodermata; class Asteroidea; order Valvatida; family Acanthasteridae; genus Acanthaster; species Acanthaster planci. The sequence goes on along the minus strand of NC_141787.1, from coordinate 12,553,507 downwards.
TTTTACATTTTGCTAAAGAAGTACATTTGCACTAGACCCCTTAAGACTGAAACACGGTTTGTCTGCACACTTATTTATTGCACACAGGCATGGGCTGAAATCTTGAGGGGGTAGGGAAATCCCCCCTCCCCCACTGGGAGGTTTTGGACGGGACAAGGGTCATATGATTGATCTCAATCTCAGTTACCTTTGAACATTTTAGTTTCGATGTGAGGCGCCACATATATATTAATTGTATACATCATGTATTGGGAGGGTTATGTATTGGGCTCACGTTATAGGTTTCGTTGGAATACAAATTAGGAAAAAATTAATGCATGTAATTTTCGTTAAACCATGTTATGATGCATGGCAAAAAATACCAGGAGATTTCAAAGCATCAGAAAAAATGCAAAGATGCTTCAAAACATCACCAACGTAGTTTGTAGCCCCGACCCTCAACAGTCATCCACTTCCCTCCCCCCCACCAACTTGGATTTATGCCACTGCACACATCATTCTCATTTGATAATGCACAAGTGGAAAAGGGTTGATCTAGTCTTTGAAGGGTCACGGGTGCATGATATCAGTTGCATTCACACTCAGCAAACCTCTGTGTTACCTGTGATGAGGAGTTCTGGCGGCAGATATTGGGGGTTGCCTCAGTAAGGCATGTAACACATTTAGCCGTCCCCCCACTTTGAAAATGGATCGTTCCACCTCCATTCATGAGAGGCAGTAGGTAACAGAGCCAAGCAGATAGCAGAAAGAATTATTCAGTCTGGAGATATAATCGAAAACAGCACTTACAAAATGTCTTTTACATCCTGTAGGAAAATCCAGATGAGAACGATGATACACCACCCAGCTGTGAGATCCTGAGTTCTGGGGGTGGCTGCACGGCCCAACAGATGAGCAGCAACTGCCATGAACATGAATGGTGGGTGCGTGCTCAGGCCACGGACAACTCCATCTTGACTGAAGTTGTGCCGGACTCTGAGATCGAGAATAATGGCACAGGCAAACAGTTGTTTGTCTACGAGAGATTCTTACCAACTAATATGACCCTCAAGTACTCGTAAGTTGTTAGCTTGACCAAGGCATCGTAAACACTTCTTGGAAATTAGCTGTTGGATTCAAAGTTGATGAACACCCTCAAGGGCTTTGAGTCAAAAACTGGTGTAATAAATTGTAGTGCATTTTTAATGTGGGAGTTAAGGAACACACTTTCATACCACAATCTGTGAAATCGGAAAAAGTAAACTATTTCCTGATATTTTGTGATAAGATGCAACGTAGTTGTATTAACAGAGAAATTGCCAGAATCCAACATGGGTTCTTAAACTTTTCCTCTAAGAAAGAGGGACAAAATATATAACATCAGGGAGAATTCACTGAAGACATTTAGCAGAATAGAAGATCCATCTGCAGATCCTTTGACATGGATATCGTTGATTGTATTATTCCTTGCCGTTTTATTTTGTAGTGCAACCTGCTGTTGTCCAATCATGAATTTCACTGTTCGTGACGGTGCAGGCAACCAAGCTTCATGTGGGCAGGATTACTACACCGCACTGGCTGGTGAAGTGGAGAAACCAGAGTGTAATGGACCGGTACTGGTAGGTCCAACATCCTATTGCAATTAACAGAGCATCTATGTATCAGCTCTGCAGACCTCAAAGTTATTGACGAGGGGGCATTTATAAAGAGTGCGGTGGATCTAGTACTGGTACATATACCTAGTTAGGAGTGGACAATGGCACTTTATAGAAATTGTCTTGAATATTCCCCTAGGAAAGTCTAGATGATAACATCCCACCCACCTGCCGTGTCTTGAGTACTGGAGGTGGCTGCACAGCCAAACAGATGAGCAGCGACTGTCACAAGCATGACTGGTGGGTGCTTGCTCGTGCCACCGACAATTCCAATGTGACTGTGGTTGTGCTGGACCCTGAGATCGAGATTGATGGCACAGGCAAACAGTCACTTGTCTACGAGAACATTTTACCCGCTAATGTGACCTTCGGTTATTCGTAAGTTGTGAGAGTATGAGAGTTATTTTTTCAGAGTTGGCTGTAGAGTTCAAAGTTGATTGGCAATTTTAATGAAAAGCTAGCTTTGAGTTGAAAATTTCTACTGCAAACAGCTGCAAATTTTAAATGCAAGACTAGAAGCAGAATAGAAGATTCATCTGCAGATCATTTGACATGGATATCTTTGATTGTATCATTCCTTGCTGTTTTATTTTGTAGAGCCACCTGCTGTTGTCCAATCATGAATTTCACTGTTCATGACGGTGCAGGCAACCAAGCTTCATGTGGGCAGGATTACTACACTGCACTGGCTGGAAAAGTGGAGAAACCCCAGTGTAATGGACCAGTAAGTCTTAAATGCATTCTACTGCAGCAAAATATGAAAAATCTCACACCTTGATGCTCAATTCTTTCACCTTTTGGGGGGTCACCAAATGCTAACCAGGATTCCTGCATCTGTATCTGCCAAACTGTATCTTCATATCTGTTACTTATGCAATTACTTATTCCTGAAGTCTGGTACCTATATCTCTGCATTCACTTTTCATATGCATTCATCCCTTCGGGATACTGGTACCATCCTGCAGCATTGGACTTAGTTCAGAATGGTTTATTACATGCATATCAATTGTCAACCTAATTTTGTTTCCTATAAGGTAGTGTGCTCATAAAACAACAATGCAACAGTCATTTGATCTCGTACAGTCTCAGCTGGGTATTAGCGTTTTTCAACACACCTGCAGTTCTCTGTACTCGCAGTTACTCACTGGCACTGGCCCAAGCACTGGTGTGATTGTGGGCATAGCTGTTGGCTCCTTGGCAGCACTGGTCATCATGGGAGCTGTGGTCTTCTTCGTGGCCAAGCATTTATTTGGAGTGGGCGGAAAGGCTACCCATGATTTAACCCAAATGAATGACTACTCCAACAGTTGCGAACTGCTCTCCTACAACAAACCCAATGTGACCACTGATGACAGTCCCCACGAGATGGGATCAGGAAATGCAGGATGTGCTACTAGCATGACTGGGTTTGACTTGGAAAACACTTTGGAGTGAGTTACTTCAGTTTATTGCCAGCACTTGCACACACCAAGAGGTGATAATCCTTGGGGATTGCAGGTTGAGGTATGTGCAAAATTGCACTCCAGTACTAGCAAATTTTCCAATAAAGTTCTCATCCTGAAGTTAAGTGTAAAAATTCAAGAACACATTTGGTATAAGACGGTGGTTTTCAGATTTTTGTTTGTGAAAGGAAATACAGTTCTCATCTTGTTTTTTCTGTGATTGAAAAAAACAATTCTAATTCAGTTGCCACATTCCTCTTGGTCTTGGGTGCATTTTCTCCTGCATTTATCCCTCAGTTTGAATACTGAAGTGACTCCGTGCCTAGCTCTTGATTTAGTTACTTCATTAGCTGGCTATCGAGAGAGTTGGCTTCAAAGCTAGTTTGTGAAGCAAATTTAATGTTACAAACTGATTTTGTTAACCTTTAGTGACTTTAACCACTTCGGGCCGGGGCATTTTTCAACGTTGAGGATGCTGGGCCGGCATGACTATCATTTTTTCCGTTTTCAAAATCCTTCAACAATTCATCATTCCATTTAACAGTTGTTTATAGCCGCACGGAGTAATCTTCAGGCACTACTCTAAGTTGACAGGTGACCTTCATTGACGCCCGAATATTTCAGCCAGGCCTGCAGCCTTGTAAACAGAGCCCAGATTGTGCGGTGTTATACAACTGTCTTTTGTTCACGAACCTGGCTCAGTGCACTGCTGACCTCTTTTCAATAGGGGCCAGATTAGCATGCAGCGGTGCTGTGTGGCTCATCCCTGCGGTGGTGGAGAGCTTTTGTCCCCGGTGGTAATCCGCTTGCTCTAAATACCCCAAACCCTGGTATACGGTTTCAAAATAACGCTGGGGGATTATCACCACTTTTGAGAGTGAAAAATGCCGGTCATGCCCAGCAGCCTGGTCTTTTGTTCGGAGTACGGTCTTTTGTTACAGGGCCCTGTTTCCTTTGTCCGAGTTCGGAGACTCCGGCCACACATATAAACCATACGGCTCCGATTTCGGAGTCCCCGGCTGGTAGTGGTTAAAGTGTAGCTGCGATGAATTTTTCTTCGATGTTGTATTTGTACTTTTTGTATTCTTTTTCAATGCATGAAAACTCATTCACATTCCTATTTGGTTAACTCTATTGAAAAGAGCACTTTTTAAACACAAACGTATACAGGCTTTCCTGGACAACTGAGGGCACTGTTGCTATGAAGTCATCTGGGGAAGATATGTTCAGTGCAAAGGCTTTTCTGTTCAAACTGTTAACCCAGAATCTAGTTACCGAAAACAGTTCTGAGAAAGGGTTTGATGCTTGCTTATTGCTATGCACATAAACAATGAATCAGCAAAGAAAAAAAATTAGTCCAGCAAAATAAAAAACATGCCAGACTGTTTTGAGCACAAACCAAAGTAACATTGAAGCTTCTTCCTGAGATGACATCACAGTTTTGCTCATGAATATGGAAATATTCATTAGCACAAAAAAAAGCAGGAAAATATCCTTTGAACAAGTGAAACATAAGTTGAAAATAATGTTAACTGAGCCGTGAAGGTGCATTTTGAAGGTTTGTAGTACAGAAATTAATTGCAGCTATCCTTTAAAGCAGATGTGGTCTTTCTCCACACTTTTAACAACTGCTTTAAAGTAATCGTATTATTTTGCATTTACACAGGTATGTGATCAACCATGTACTCAGTTGTGGTCAAGCACAAGTATTTCAAATAAAGTTAGTTGAATCTGAGACTCAGTTTGGAAAATAATGGACGAATGGACACATTGAGTTTTCTTTCGAAATATTCCTTGCATTTCCAGCATGTTCATGAACACTTTCAGAGGTGTTCATACAGGCTTAATCAGGTATTGGATGAACTCTCGTAATTATTCTAATATTGAGGATGGTGGGACGATAAGAAGTCATTCACAGTGTATTTGACTGATATCGGCCCCAGTCAATTAGTGACAAGCTTAATTAATGAAACAGATTTCAGTAGCACTGTGACGGGCATTGCTCAAACACACCACAAAGGCCTGGTAAAATATAGAAGCGAACATAACTTCTTGCGTAGCAAGTCCACAACTGCACTGTAGTGACCGTGATGAATCAATGAATTTGAGTGTGGATTAAATTAGTGTATTGGCATTTTGTAATTTATATTATTTTTATATTAGGGGAATAAAAGTGTGATGGAAAGATCTGAAACTCGTCTGTGTACCTGGCAACAATAATGGTCCAAGCCAAAGCCTATAACTGGTAAAAAAGCCCCTTGTAACTGGAAAAAAATAGAGTTCGATATATTAACATGGTTGTGCATATACCTTTTCTTTTTAAAACTTCATTTATATTACAGGTATACATATATTTACATCACAGGAATATTACAAATAGTTACAAAGTGTTTCCACTGTGCATCCAGCAAGAAACGAGACCGAGGGGTACCCTCCAACATGTACCCCCCCAACATGGGGTGTGTCTCTCCGTCTCATATCTTCCTTCGTATGTTCCACTGCACACACAGTATAATCTAAGTGGCTTTGTTTACAAAGGCACCACCTGAATAAAGTCCAGCTGGCTTCAAGGTGTTTCAACCAATCAACCAAGAGGGAGGAAATAAATTACATTTGATCATCAAGTGGCGAAGAATGGATGGCGCCTCCCCAAAATAAGTTCATAAAACAGACACATGAAAAAAAGGTGTGTACATTACCAATCCACATGTTCCATTCAAAGTTTAACCCTTTCACGAGTTTGCTTAATTAGTTCTCGGTAGATTACACCAGTATCACTGCCTTTGGTCTAAACACCTGAATACTGTTAAAGGAAATGCCTTTCAGGCTTTGGAGATTGTTCACACTATGTACAGAAAAAAAAATGCTACCCTATCGGCAGCATGTGGGCAGCATGATCATTTCATGCAAACCATTTTCGCAAGAATGGCCTAAATTTTTTTTTTTTTTTCAGAAAGACATTTTGCATTTGTCTGTTTCATTAATATGCATATTCATCTATTGATTCTTGTTTAAAATCTGGTTTGGGCTAAAAAAACCTTCTTTTTAACAGTAACTTCTACTGTTGCATATACTTGGAAACAACAAAGGTGAATGACTGAACTGTAAAAGAATAAAAAAAAAGGATAAATATTCATTCCAAGCCCAAACTAAATTGCACACACACCTGATGTAAATGGAAAGATTCAAACAGAGCGATTCTCTTGACCCTCCTTTAGTTTTACAGCACAAATATGCGCAAGTGCCCAAGGTCACTCTCTTGCATGTTGGTGCAGTGCACAACACGACACAGCTGTGCGTCTTTGAGGTGTTTACCAAGTGACCCAAAGAGTGACTTCAGCATAGGAGGGTTAATGGAGAGATTCAATACATGTCAAAATGGGACAGGAAAATCTGAAATGGTAAACAATGCAGCAATAGACAAATTATTAAAACTAAACACAACAATGAATACAAAAATACTAGACTTATACATACAGAAGTACCAAACCATGAGGAATGCTTGACACGTCCAGATATTACAAAATTTTCTGTTTTACAAAAAAGTTATTGCTGCAAAACCTAACGACGAACACGTGTATGGGAAGAATACAAGCATCAGAATTATTCAAGTACACAAAAACAAAACCCCCTTTTTTTTACATAACAGATTTGATCATTTCAGGAAATATATCAAATGCTCGTTGGGAAAAAGTCAAAGAACTATCACACACATCGGTAATAAACTGTAAGTCTTTGGTGAATGTACTGACAGACAGTTGGTAAAGAAAACGTTGACCGATATTCTCGCCAACAGCTGGTGGGAAATTACCAGAAAGGTTGACAAGTTGGGTGAAATGCAACAAACTCTTTGGGAGCAGTTACTTGAGGTGCTGGTGGCCGGGAGCTTAACCAAATTGGATAATCATATTTTTTTTCGAACTGAAGCAGTGGGGAGGTGATGATGGAGATTCCCTCAACCAATTTGTTTAAGCTTGAAAATGACAAAATCAAAGACTTCAATAAGAGAAAAATGCATGGCGTGCTTTCGCTTTCTTAAAATATTACCCACCACTTCACTAAACCTTTGATGAAAATAATCAACAAGATCAAATTGTATTTGTATAAAACTAGATGAACCGATGCACATTAACAGATGACTGAGTTTGAAAGGGATATGTACTGATACCATGGAAAGAATGCAAAATTAACTCAAAACCCCAAAACAAAACCAAAAAATGGCTGGAAGTCTACACACTGCTCAGTTCCATCTAGCCTCACATCAAACTTGCTCCAGAATTACAGAATTTGTACATTGCCCTCTCCTTTGGAAAAAGCACTATAAAACACTGACCAGCAGCTACAAAATAAAATGCTTTCCATACAATCAGCACATTGTTATGCTTAGCAAACTTATTTTTTTTGTTTATATGCCGACTACGAAACTTTTCTGTGATTTTTTTTATCGCCGTGTTACATTTTATTTAGAAATCTGAGACACCCCAGTTACATTCTACAAACCAAGCTGTGAATCACTGAGTTGTGAGACAGGTGCCATACATGTAGGGAGGTGGCATTCTGCGTGACAATAAGTGACCACCCTTCCAGTAACCAAATGGCAATGGAGCTTGTGCGTGACCAAGGAGGGCAGCGGGGGCCACCCTCACTTTGCTGGTTCAAAAGAAGAAAGTGCTTACAAAACCCAGCCCTCCCACAAAAATCCACCAGGTTTTGGAGGATCTTGAAGGATTGGAAAACGTAGACGCCAGCTACTACTTTCCATGGGCACTGATGCTCCTTAAAAACCCTGAATACAAATAACGTGCTGTTGGTCTTTAGCGCAGTGGAGGATTTTGGGGGAATCAGAAAGGTTTCCTCCTAGCAGAATGCCCAAGGGAGTTAGGGTCAATCCTTGATCTGATGCATCTTCCGAATCACTTCATCATTCACCATTAGCATTGACTGCCTAAGGTAATGCTTAGAAATACAACTACAGTGGAGGTCAGCAATATACTCCAAGGAACGCCACATTAATTAATCCTTTGATATGCAGATAGCACCTTCCAATTCACTCCATTTGGAGTCTTTGCTACTGAGGCACGGCATCCTCCGAATCCTTGGGTAGAGGGTTTTGGCATATCTAGTTGACTGGACTCACAGGACACCTACAGAAGTATAAGTTAATATGGCTACGTCTGAATCTTATGGCTAGGTCTTTGCCCGATTCCAACCCGCCCTATCTCCCTCTCTCTTATCAATGTGTGGTCACCTGTGTGCAGGGGTTGATAAGGCCAGCGTTCTGAGGTGTCTCTTTACATGACCGAGCAGACGGTGCTTGATTTCTGTGACATCGTGCCTGCCATGGCTGCCTTGGCTGTTCGTCTCTTGTTAGCTGCAGTGAGAAAGAAATTTGACTGAAAATTAGCGAGACTCTACAGAAACGTACCTGTGCTGTCAAGTCCCCAAATTTGATCAAAGATCAAGCCACAAGACAAGGGATCACAAACCACCTTCTCTTTGGAGTGTAAATCAACTATCCTCCTTGATAAAGAATACAAGATGACTTTAGGAATTTGGCAATCCTTACAATGCAATTCTTGAAGGGATTTTTGACAGATGTTGTTGAAGACTACTTCAGTCCAGCTGTTTGTCACATTCAAGCTCAAACTCAAATTAACCTTGAAACAAAATAGTTCCTGAGGTCTGATGATATGTTTATTATTATTTTAAACGAGAAAAACTCTTAAAAGTTATATAACACCGCACAATCTGGGCTCTCTTTACACAGCTGCAGGCCTAGCTGAAATACTCGGGCTTCAATAGATTTTGTCTGTTGGGCTAGAGTGGACACCAGACAGTCCTTCACGTGTTTGTAAGTGTCCAGCAAATGAAGATAGGAATTTTTAAAGAATTTTGAAAACACAAAAAAATGATAATTATCCCGAACCAGCATCATCAACATTAATAACTGCCCCCGGCAGCAAGTGGTAAAACAGTATCCTGTAACTATACATACAGTACAAGCAGTTGTATTTTGTGCTTGAAACTTACCCTCATTAAACACGTCTCTTGAAAAGACACCCCCAGAAGTCAAGGAGCTGTACACAAAAATAGAAAGATACAATTGGCAACAAATAACAAAGATAATGTAGAGCTTGAAAAGAAAATTTTGACATAAAAATGAATCGCAAAAATGTGAACATACAAATACACATTCACCTACTGCCATGATTGTTAATGTATTAACCTCAAATTTGTCAACTGACTTCCTCCCAAAAGCTGTTTTTCTGCAATGTCAGGAACGGAAAAATCTCCTTAAAACTCCAATTTCATTAGCAACTTGTTGACTTCCCTGAAGTCCATCTTGAGTCTTTCAGAGGTGCCCTCAAGATTTCAGGATGTGTAGAATACAAAAGGCCTTTGCAAGGTACTCACTCATCTTTGCCGGGTCTTATCTTGACTTCGTACATTGCATAGACAGGCCGGTGGTCAGAGACTTTAATGCTGTTACAGGCATTGTAGAGCACATTGTAAACTTGGGCTGATCGACGGCTCTTGTAGAGAATGCGATCCTAAATTTAAAACAAAGTGTCAAAGAAACAGGGTACAGCTGTGATGTGGGGAATAACCAGTTATCTGGAGCAATACATGCCTCTGTATCTAATGGGAAAATGTCACTAAGTGGTCAAGAGAGGAGATTAAGAAGAAGTGTCTTGTGGGCTTACTGTGTATGAGGGAACTCTTGCTTTGTGGGAGGTGTCGTACACGTCTCCTCCGATGTCGTATTTGTAGGTGGGGAGGAACTCAATCTGCCCCTCATGGAAACCTCTGAAGATGGTCTCTGTCGTAAAAAGGAACAATTTGAGGTGAGAAAACAAATTGAAGGCGTCTTCAAAGTCCGGGTTCGGTCCAAGGGAAGCGTGAGAATTACACGTTTGATACACTGAAACCTGTTTTGTTTGATGCAGATTTGACATGTCTCCTTGCTTGCACAAAACCAGCGTGCAAAGATTACAAGCATAGTCAGTGATGAGTAGCTATGTCTGGCACTGTATAGAGAAGTGATCCAGAAACACAGTGACATCTTGACCACAATCTACAAGAGATTGTTCAAAATTTGAGATCACTGGAGAGTATCTGGTACGTCACACCAAACTCAGTGTCACATTTGAAAATGAGTTACCAAAATCACAGGGTGCCCAAGATGTTGATGTGTTACCTTTGTACATTTATTTGAGTATTAGAACGCTACACAAGAGTGTTTGAAATGGCCACCCAGATGAGCAGATAGCTCTGGCCAGTGGGCAGGTTCTTCTCTTACTTTTGTTCATGTTCTTCTTCAGTTGGTCGTGCTGTAGCAGGATGTGGTAGTCTGCCTCCTTGCCGTCCCGCAGTTTCCCTGCCCAGTTCTCCACCTTGGCCCGGTTCTCCACCAGACGGAAGTTGAAGTCTCCGCACCAGAAGATGCAGTCAAAGCGACTGGTCACATCGGCTGCCATAAAAATAGGAAATTACGGTTGAAACTTTCCAAGAGCAAAAATTCCAAGCATTCCAAGTCCCTCTCGGATATTATGTTCGTTTCACAAATTTACACCATCTTGAAATGTATACAAACTATATGGCGATGAACATGATTTTAAGAGTCAACCTTGCACAGTCTTGAAATGAAGGTACTTAAAAACTGTGCCAAGCATGATGACTATGTAGAGTTGTAGTCGAGTTCATCACATGTCAGATGAGATTTGAAGCTTTTCATGTTGGAGGTAGCAAGTAAACTAGATAGGTTTGCAGTAGCACCATGGACATGATGGATATATCTCTTTTTTTGTTGAGTACATGTATGTGGGGCTCTGAAAAGAACCGGTGGTACTCCATCACATGTCCTTTCACAAGTCCAATCATGAGATACAAGGTGAAAAATAACAAAGGAATGCTTCTGTTCACAGTCATTCAACTAGCCTGTGACTTGGTTTAAGATGGAATGACTTGTAATCATTTGAAGCAAACTATGGGACAGAGAGAACCCTTCTGCCTTTGTGTTGTTATACTGGTATCTCAGGAATTCTTTCCAGACATCAGGGGGGGATGTGTTAAGTAACAATAGGCTGGAGTGTGTATAGGGATTGGACTTGTTGGGGGATACCCCTCTGTCCCATTTCGTGCCTGGTATACTTGTAATGGACATGCAGGAACGCCTGGGAACGTGTGAGGCACTCAACTGTCGAACAGTGCTGTGACCATGGTTGTAAATGGTTAGATCTGTGTGGCTCTACAATGTGGACTGGTGTGCTATCACTAAGTATGGGAAATAATGATAGTGACAACATTTAGGAAGCCAAACGCACGGCACACGAAAAGAGAGCTTGCATAGGTAAAGGACTTACTGTTTAGGTTATTGTACTTCCTAGTTGGCGGCACTTTGGAAGGCAGCTGCAAGTCTTTGATGATCTTCTCATAGTCAGAGATGCGTTCCTTTATTTGCTCATCGCCGGCTGAAAGAACAATGCCGAAAACAGAATCCTCTAGAATTATGAAGGTACTTTTTCTCACTTGACCTTGGCTGGAGTAATGGACATCCAACCACACTGACCTTGGCTGGAGTGTACTTGACTCAAGCCAATCGGTTTGCCAGGAGTTTTCTAGACCATTTACACCATTGTTAACTTTCCTCTGCAGCCCTCGACTTAGGCCCCATGTTCTTGCACTGCATCATGGGATACTTATTGGAGTAACCAGCTCGGTGGGTAAGTTACATGGGCCAGGCTTGAGTAAGTGCCAGAAATAACATGAGGGTAAAATCACAGTTAAAGTTGCATGAATAAGTGCAGGGGGAAGTAAAGTAAACACATTAGTGGTGACAGCTTTGCCAGAACAAGACTGTACCTGTGAAGTGTGAGTTGATGAACAGGAAGGAGGTGCCAAAGAATGTGAAGCCAGCTGCCACAGCACCCTGTGAGAGAAACAAGGAGGACATGTTTGGCTGTCAGTGTTAAAAGTGTCAAAAATTTAATCCTAAGATCTCCGACAGAAATCTGCACAACCCGGGGTACATGTCCATTAGCAAATACGTAGGAGTGTTTGCATCGTCTGTACAGAAGAAGTTGGAAGTGAAATGATGCTGGGCCAAGTGAAGAATAATTCAGTGGACTATGTGGATGTAGCTTTGATTGGAAATCACCCATTTCGGCCCATAACACGATGAAAACACAACACATCCTCTTCAATACTTCATACAAATGAGACCAACACTTTTAGAAATTATCCCTTTCATGTTTTGAGGAAAAGCTTGACGACGGGAAACCTTTAATATTGCCTTTAATATCTAAATAACCTTTTCATAAAACATAAATCTCATCACAAAAACACTAATTTGGCAACTTAAGAAGCAGCAGTGTTTAGTCAGGTTACCTTTGTCTTGATCATTGAGAAGGCCCTGGTGGACACGGTGTCATCTTCAACAACTGCAGGGGAAATTGTAAGATTGACAATGAAATAAGACCTGAACTGCACGATTGGCAAGGCGCTCTTGGTTCAACGCATAAGGACCCAATCAACAAGTGAAGTGCCAAACTTTAATACTCCAGTAAGGGCATTTTGGCACCTGTTCGATTGTGCAGCAGAGCATTCTCTCGTAAGCATTTCTGCAAAAATACTGTTGGAAACTAGTTGCAAGAGGGGCACACCACATGAATCAATTAACTCCTGTGATGTGATGCAACGAACTGCCTCAAGGTAGACTGGTAACAGGCACGCAACCAGCAAATCACAGAAAATGAGAATACTCTAAGCAGCATAGGATTCTCTGAGAATCATTTGTTAAATTTGTAATAGCACAACCGTAAAGTACAAATATGAGCTATCAGCAGATAGGCCTACTAAGAAAATCTGCATGCCTTAAGAAGAACTCACTGAAAAGTTTCCACTGGCACTCCACAACACAAGTCACGCGAGCCTCAGATTTCCATCAAAATAATGCTTATTGTACCAATGAATATTTGATATCTGGGATGGCACTGAGCCCTGGGATGGCACTGAGCCCTGGGATGGCACTGAGCCCTGGGACGGTACTGAGCCCTGGGATGACACTGAGCCCTGGGATGACACTGAGCCCTGGGATGACACTGAGCCCTGGGATGGCACTGAGGCCTGGGAAGGCACTGAGCCCTGGGATGGCACTGAGCCCTGGGACGGCACTGAGCCCTGGGATGGCACTGAGCCCTGGGATGGCACTGAGCCCTGGGATGGCACTGAGCCCTGGGATGGCACTGAGCCCTGGGATGGCACTGAGCCCTGGGATGGCACTGAGCCCTGGGATGGCACTGAGCCCTGGGATGGCACTGAGCCCTGGGATGGCACTGGGCCCTGGGATGGCACTGAGCCCTGGGATGGCACTGAGCCCTGGGATGGCACTGAGCCCTGGGATGGCACTGAGCCCTGGGATGGCACTGAGCCCTGGGATGGCACTGAGCCCTGGGATGGCACTGAGCCCTGGGATGGCACTGAGCCCTGGGATGGCACTGGGCCCTGGGATGGCACTGAGCCCTGGGATGGCACTGAGGCCTGGGATGGCACTGAGCCCTGGGATGGCACTGAGGCCTGGGAAGGCACTGAGCCCTGGGATGGCACTGAGCCCTGGGATGGCACTGAGCCCTGGGATGGCACTGAGGCCTGGGATGGCACTGAGGCCTGGGATGGCACTGAGGCCTGGGAAGGCACTGAGCCCTGGGAAGGCACTGAGCCCTGGGATGGCACTGAGCCCTGGGATGGCACTGAGCCCTGGGATGGCACTGAGGCCTGGGATGGCACTGAGGCCTGGGATGGCACTGAGGCCTGGGATGGCACTGAGCCCTGGGAAGGCACTGAGCCCTGGGATGGCACTGAGCCCTGGGATGGCACTGGGCCCTGGGATGGCACTGAGCCCTGGGATGGCACTGAGGCCTGGGATGGCACTGAGGCCTGGGAAGGCACTGAGCCCTGAGATGGCACTGGGCCCTGGGATGGCACTGGGCCCTGGGATGGCACTGAGCCCTGAGATGGCACTGGGCCCTGGGATGGCACTGAGCCCTGGGATGGCACTGAGGCCTGGGAAGGCACTGAGCCCTGGGATGGCACTAAGCCCTGGGATGGCACTAAGCCCTGGGATGGCACTGAGCCCTGGGACGGCACTGAGCCCTGGGATGGCACTGAGCCCTGGGATGGCACTGAGCCCTGGGATGGCACTAAGCCCTGGATTGGCACTGAGGCCTGGGATGACACTGAGCCCTGGGATGGCACTGAGCCCTGGGACGGCACTGAGCCCTGGGATTGACACTGAGCCCTGGGATGGCACTGAGCCCTGGGATGGCACTGAGCCCTGGGACGGCACTGAGCCCTGGGACGGCACTGAGCCCTGGGACGGCACTGAGCCCTGGGATGGCACTGAGGCCTGGGATGACACTGAGCCCTGGGATGACACTGAGCCCTGGGATGGCACTAAGCCCTGGGATGGCACTAAGCCCTGGGATGGCACTGAGGCCTGGGATGGCACTGAGCCCTGGGAAGGCACTGAGCCCTGGGAAGGCACTGAGCCCTGGGATGGCACTGAGCCCTGGGATGGCACTGGGCCCTGGGATGGCACTGAGCCCTGGGATGGCACTGAGCCCTGGGAAGGCACTGAGCCCTGGGACGGCACTGAGCCCTGGGATGGCACTGAGCCCTGGGATGGCACTGAGCCCTGGGATGGCATTGAGCCCTGGGACGGCACTGAGCCCTGGGATGGTACTGAGCCCTGGGATGGCACTGAGCCCTGGGATGGCACTAAGCCCTGGATTGACACTGAGCCCTGGAATGGCACTGAGCCCTGGGATGGCACTGAGCCCTGGGACGGCACTGAGCCCTGGGATGGCACTGAGCCCTGGGATGGCACTGAGGCCTGGGATGACACTGAGCCCTGGGATGGCACTGAGCCCTGAGATGGCACTGAGCCCTGGGATGGCACTAAGCCCTGGGTTGGCACTGAGCCCTGGGATGGCACTGAGCCCTGGGATGGCACTGAGCCCTGAGATGGCACTGAGCAGTGGGATGACACTGAGCCCTGGGATGGCACTGACCCCTGGGATAGCATTGAGCCCTGGGACGGCACTGAGCCCTGGGATGGCACTGAGCCCTGGGATGGCACTGAGCCCTGGGATGGCACTGAGCCCTGGAATGGCACTGAGCCCTGGGATGGCACTGAGCCCTGGGATGGCACTGAGCCCTGGGATGGCACTGAGCCCTGGGACGGTACTGAGCCCTGGAATGGCACTGAGCCCCGAGATGGCACTGAGCCCTGGGACGGCACTGAGCCCTGGGACGGCACTGAGCCCTGGGATGGCACTAAGCCCTGGGTTGGCACTGAGCCCTGGGATGGCACTGAGCCCTGGGATGGCACTGAGCCCTGAGATGGCACTGAGCAGTGGGATGACACTGAGCCCTGGGATGGCACTGAGCCCTGGGATGGCACTAAGCCCTGGATTGGCACTGAGGCCTGGGATGACACTGAGCCCTGGGATGGCACTGAGCCCTGGGATGGCACTGAGCCCTGGGATGGCATTGAGCCCTGGGATGGCACTGAGTATGCAGTGTTATTAATATACGCCAGTGAAGGACAGAACTCCCAATATAAAATTCAACATCTCCATGATGCAAAAAAATAAAAAGCAATCAATATTCCTCCGGCAAATTGTGACTTTTCATTGAGCTAAAAATACCAAACTTGGGTGGGGGGTACAAATTAAGCAAGGCTGGAGACACACTCCAAATTCTGCACAGACCTGAGCAGAACCAGATGAGGTCCCTCCTGATGAAGACGACGAGTCGGAGCTCGCCGTGGGTGGCTGAGTGTAGGAGGACGTGAGATGGGCCCAGGATCTCCTGCAAACGGATCTCCCACTCCTGCCTGCTCCACCAAACCAAAAACACCAGGAAATCAGAAAGGTATTGAAATACACAGAGGTTTTGTTTCCAAGGATTCTTTTGACAGGAAACGCTATGTTCTTGAAAAAAGAATCAAACACTATGAAAAAAAATTAATTGCTAACAAATTGAAATTGTATTGGTTAGCTGTTCTTATGATGGTATTTGACAACAAAGAATTTAATTCAATTAACACCACAGAGATCATTTTCCGTGAGTTTAAATAAAGGAACAGCAAAATCAGGTGCATGTACATGAATGTCACAATGACCAATAAAAATCCATGGAGAGACTTTAGATTTTCTAAAGACTGTCTTCCATCAAGAATTTAATCACATCAAGAATTAATCAAAATGAAAATATACATGCAGTTTAGTCTATCCATCTTTACACCTCAGAAAGTCAGAAACAAAGGAGAATTTCAAAGCAGACTTACAATCAAATTCAGAATTCCTTTTTTGGTTCACACAATCACAAAATTGTTTGAGTATTCGTCTGCAGGTTGTGTACTGCAAATTAATATTTGATGGCAGAAAAATGTACCATGCTCACTCAGTCAGAGTGGACAAAGAACTAGCCGCGCCGGCAGCCATCCCAAAGTGCAACATTCTGAGTTGGGTGCAGACACATTCCTACATAGCCCAATGGCGTTTCAAGGACTTATTTAAGTGACTTGCACAATATCCACACCTTCCTATGAAAGCATGGCCATCTGAATATTTAAAAAGAGCTTTTAAATGATGAAACTAACAACAGCTGCTCCTGCTTTGCCAATGATGTTGCTAGGCAACAGTTGCCAGGATAATGCATCCTTTCATTGTACAGCTATAAGTGCAAAGAATGGAGGGCTTTTTGATTAAGCAAGTTCAAAAATGTTTATCAATGAAAACTGATGGAGTAATGGACTTTCAGAACTTATTCTATTGCATGACCACAAAAGTAACATATAAAAGTATGTTTCAGATCATCATTGAGTACAATTTTTGTGTCAAAACAGATGGATATTGATAAAAATCATTCACCCTAACAGTCCTGAATCCTCCAATTTTAATACATTTTTGCACGAGGGAGTTAGGGTTATTTGTTCAGAAAGACTCATCATTGGATTCTTTCTTGGGGAAGGACACTCAAAACCAATGATTACATATTTTGAAACCATTCTCTTGGTTTATGAGCCAAAAAGCATTTTTAACAGTCTAGAACACGTTTTTGTGCACAGTCTGATGAAAATTGGTAATCCTACAGCAGGCTTATATCCCTCAACAGTCCAGAATGTCTGTACATTAGATTACCTCTGCAGTTAGGGCAAATATTTGGTGTGCTCATGCTGCAATGTGCCCTCGCTTAACCCGAAGAAGGGGATGGAAGAAATCTATAGTCCGTTTGTTTTCTTCAGAAAGCAAAATCTCCAGGTGCAGCCAGTCTAAATCTTACCCACAATTCCATCAACTTTAGCCCTAAATTTTTAGCTGCAATTCCGCTTCTTACCCATCCGACGATGATTCCTGCGTTCCAACGACGTACATATCTTGAACCAAAACACAATCTTCCGGCAACAGCAACTCTTCTAAATTATCTGGTAACACCTGATACAGAAATGACAATCACCACGATATACGTAAAATGACTCCTTGTCATTTAGAATTTATTTATAAATAAATCAAACATCCATTTGCATGGCATATGTACATATGATCAACAATAAAGCATCGGGGAAGGGTTTGGTTAAAACAAAGTACATGTAACCCTATTTTTTTTTAAGGGAATGAATGCTTGTCTGCACTTTAAGCTTAGAGAGTAACAATGGCTACAAACAATACATGCAATGTTTGACATGCACGAGGGTTTATCCACTACAAACACAGGGCGAGGGTTCCCCTCGTTTTTTTTCTGTTTTCTGAGAGTGACGCAATCTACAGTCAGCATGTTCAGAATTTGCATCTTGGCATGAACAGAAAAAAGCCCTTTTTAGATTGTTATAGTTGAGCTCTGAAGACAAATGACACCGCATTCGATTTGGATGCTTCCAACTATTCCAACTATTTGAACAGACAAAGTCAGAGAAAACATGTTTTCCTTTGAGTTGCTCATTAATCTTGCCAAGTTGTTTTGCCAGACAACCTGCACTGACACAGCAACCACAGCGCTACTTGTTTCCCGGTTTTTAAATTTCTGTTAAAGAGCTTGTACCTTCAACATTTTCGCATTTAAATTCCTGATGATGTGGCTTAGAAATAAAACTCATCTGATGAAAATTTCTAAAATTCCATGGATGAAAGTTTTCAACCTTTGACCTCCTTTTGATGTACATGTACATATTGTCCATTAATATTAAAATCCCACTATCTTGTGTGAAATAAAGAAATGGAATATACAAACAGACACGCCAAACTGCAACACACTTCTGCTGCAGTTTGTAGACATATCACATGTACAATAACTTGACTATTTTTGACAAAACAGATAGTCTCCTACAAAATGTGCATGTTACACAAAAGGAAATTAATTATCAGGATGGTTTTGAAGATCTTCCACTCCCTCTTATAAACATTGACTGAATTTTATTAGAATTTTGACTTATACTTAAAGGATGTGAATTTAACAGATGCTGTTTATTGATGCATTATTTGTAATGAAAATGCCCATTTTAGAACAAGCCAAATGATTAAACAGCACGAATCTTATTAAACTGATGAATACTTAAATTCAATAAATCCCCCACCAGAGCGTGTAACCACAAAGGCTGGACAAGTACATGTACGTGTGCGTAGAAGCTCTCAGACACAATTATGGCCAAAGCTATTGGCAATCGTCGTGTGAAAGGATCCTTATGCCAATCAGAGACAAATGATAATGTCTCTGGCATTCACTGAGGGGTACATCAACATGCACAATGCATACATGTATATTATACTGATACAAAAGGAGCGATTGTACACGTATGCACTCTAATGCATGTACATGCGTGTGACAATATTTAGAAATTCCATAGTCAATTATATGCTATTGTGAATTGTGACTTCTCATAAATCTCACAATATTCCCTAATGAAACTTTATAAATTCAATAAGCATTGATTCAGCCAGACAATAATGCGTACGTGTACTTTTCGTATTTTGTTTGGAAATCTGGCTTTTGCGGGCTGATGTGACAGAACAATTGTACGGCCATGGGACCCTTCAGACAAACAGCATCACTTAGCTGCAGCTCCATGCATAACTCGGAAGAATTTCTGAATTTGATTTGAAAATGCCAGGGGCAAGCACACTGACTCAATGCATTCCCACTAAGCTCATCATGCCATGAGGACATCAGATGATGTAGCCTAGCACGACAATGTGTGATGAAGTAAGACTACAGTTACATGCTCTTCATTTCTCATACAATGGGTTTACACAATTGGTTTTGACAAAGAATGACTGCATCTGTGACAAAGTAATTTACATGTACACCAGAAATTTGATAACATGTCCATACACTCTGATACCAGACTAGAGACCAGTCATATCAAATTAGGTAATGCCAAACTAACAAAATGATCAATTAATGATTTGTTCATAATTCCTCATCTGAGTATTTTTTTTTGGAAGCAACTTTGAGTTTTAGAATTTTTTTCAGCAGTGAATAAATTAAATTGTGCTTTTTCTAAAATCATTTTCTTAGCATTCAATTATTTTATGTCGAAAAGGTCTAACTTTAGCAAACTGACATGACAACCATTTCAATATGCAGTATAGAATTCAGTTGTTCATGTATGTAAAGACAGGTAATGACCTCAGAACTGAAATTACTCTAAGTACATAGCTGGTATGCTCTATGCAGATCGCAATGCCGTGGACATGTACATGTAATTTACATAAATTTAAATTATTTGGCCCATTTGAAGGGTATACGTAAGAGCAGTGTAAGCGGATCGCTCTCAGACTGTCTGTCCAACAGACAGCTGTGTCCAAGTTGCAGCTGTGGCTCAAAATACCACGTGTACATGTACATGACAGCCACTGGCTAGTGGCTGCAACTGTATCTCATAGATGTACGCTACTTGTAGCCACATTGAGTCGCTATTGACGTAGCCCTCGCTGAGGCTGTGTTCAGACACATTCTCACAATAAATACCGTCCATTTTTAACTGCAACCTGTATTTTATACATGCTCTCAATCGCCCACACCAATGCCTGCATGTTTGTGTACAGCCTTGTACATGTTGTTCATGTACGTCACTTAAATCACTTGGTGTTCAGGACGGGACAATACATACCACCAATATGAACTACCTGCTATCAAGAAAATGCACGATCCACTTTGAGAAGTGTTTACAGAACCAGGGGTCCCTTAGCAACAGGTTTGGTTTACATTTGAGTAAACAACCAAGGCACTCAAAGTGCAGACAACAAGATCTCATTCACGCCATCAACAATGGCATGTGTTATATTATCTTTTCAGAGGAGACATGTACCATACTAATACTGTAGAGTTGTACATGTACATATAAAAATCTACAGACATCCAAATGGAAATGTGCATATGAAATTGTCCAGACAGTGAGGATAAAAATGCATGGGGGGGGGAAAGCCCAAAACCTACATGTAGTCTTAATTGTTTACACTGAACCCAAAAAGTCAATAAACTCCACTTGGACCTGCACATCATTTGCAAATCAAGCACACTATAAACCGAGTCTGGGGAGTGATATAATGTGTAATATCACAATATGTGTAATGTAATTTACCTTTCCTTCACACATGTTCCAAGTAGCAATGAAGATTTTGACCTTCCTGTCGGGGAAGAATCGCTCCAGCTCTTCCCTGCTCAGCAAAGATCCTGAGGTACTCGCCCCACCGCTCAAGTAGGTCCTACAATTACAATTAATGAATCAATTTAGGAATGGAAAACCAAATGATGCAGTAATTGCATAACAAAACAATCTGGCAGTAGAGTTTTAGCCACAGGTCAGAATTCAAAGGAAACTTAACAATACACTGTCTTGATTTCTAAGAGATGTGCTGACATTTTCCTCTGACCGCTGAACTCCATAAGAATCCCACACCGAGTCATAAATATGTGAGGTAATATTGTTTATAATAACTAACGGTTAGAGCTCAATATATGGACATCTTTAATTTTTCCTTAGAGGGATTCATTTGCCATCAGATAGTGACAACCTGTCCTCAAATTCAAATCTCAGGGAAATTATTGAAGCGTTAACTTCGACAACACTTGGGATTTTTCGGTCCCAGTCTCGTAGGGTGTGTGCACAGGCTGTCAAGAGATGTCAGTGTACAGAACTTTTTCAAAACAAACTGCTACGTGTATATTGCTGTCAGGTTGTGGAAGAAAGATCGTCTTGCACATGAACATGGATGTTCCTACCATTGCATTTATCAATTTATCAATGGCATTATTTGAATACCATACCATATTACATAAACATAAGTAGAAAGACAGCAAAAGCTGAGAACTAGGTGAAACTACATGTATTTGGTAGAGATGAGGTATCCTCAGCAAAAAAATTCAGGAAGGAAGTTTATTCAAGAAATTTCAACTAAGCCCCAATTTATACCACAAAAATTGGTGGTGTGCAGGGTAACGAGAAATGCATGCGAGACAGAAACCATGGAAACATGTTAATATCGCCAATTTCTTACTTGTTTCTTGCGGTTCTTGTGGTTATTGTAGAAAGTGCACCGGTGGACATGAAGGAACGGCTTGTGTCTGAGAGTTGCGACCTGCTCGTGCTTCCCAAGACTGGCTCTGACATGGCCACAGAGTGCTCAATGTCATCAGGTTTGAAGGAGGCCAGATCTGATGAGGAGCCTGGCAGCGATGGAGGAGACTCCACAGCAGCAGGCGATGAATGCCCCTTCCTAGATGCCTTAATATCTTCGGTCTGGTCCCCAGACTCTAAGCCAGCGTGATTTACACTTTCTTCGACAATACTCCGATGACGATGCTCCAACGATACACTCTCTTTGTCAACATCATTGGTGTCTCCAAGAGTTGTATCTACCCCGACGGACTTAGAGTATGCCCTCAACATTTCGTCCTCGCTTAGACTGTTCAATTCTGCTGCCAATTCTACAGGAGAAATATGCGTCATCACCGACTCCTCTCCTTTGGTTTGGGATGGCGTGATCACTTCTTCCGCCTCAGCCTTGTTGGCAAAGGTACTCACAATCAGGTCCTCGCCATTACTATCTGTGCTTTGTAATGAAGCTTTACGGCCCGTCTCAGCTCTTGCCGGTGTAGATGCATCTAGGGGAGGGAGAGAATTGGACATGTTTCGGAGTGAATTCCGACTGCCCTTGACATCATCGACGAGGTCACTTTGCACATCTCTTACCTCTTGCCCGATCGACTCCGTTACGTTTGATGAAATGTTTTCCAGAGTCCCCTTGTTGGTTTTGCCTGGACTGTTATCCGGAACAACAATGAGATCTTCAGTGTCTGATTCACTGTCAAAGTTCACAACTTCGTCAGGTGAGTGCGTATCTTTCGATCTCACGTTTGAAAACCCTGCTGGCTCACTCTGGACTATTTCAGATGCCTGTGGAATTATTGCTTGTTCTGTTGCCATTGTTGCAGGTATCACGCTGTCTTCTACAAGTTTCTTGTCATCTGGCCTCAGCAATACAGGCGACTGTACATCACTGTCACTGCTAAGCGTTTTGCTTGTAATATCACGGGGAGGCAGCATAGAAACATGGTCGAAACTTGACGAGATTGGCTTGAAGATACTTTCATTGAGTTTGGTTTTGTTTGTTGTCTGCTCGTCTCGAACAAGAGACGATTCCTTTGATAACACAGAATCCCTTTCACTCTGCTCCTTGGTTATCGTCGCATCTTCGCTTAGGCCCTTCTCGATATTCGTAAATCGACGGGGTTTCACTCGTGGAGAGGGTCGTGTCTCTCTCCTAACTAGACTATTGCTGTTTGCATCTGTTTGTGGCCTCACAAATCCTGCCTCTGTGTCTTTCTCCACGGTGTTGGGGCCTGTCTCTCCGTTCAATGGGGTAATTCTGGTGAGACTTGCGAGCGGAGGGGGACCCATCAAGCTCTCAAGCTCACCGTGATTAAGCTTTGTCTTTTCGGGGGCCTCTCTATTCTCTAAGCTGTCGACAATGCCATCGAGTGGCCTGATGCGGCGAGGCTTGATGTGGGGGGAGGGAAGCGGTTTCTGTTCAAGTGTGCCGCGCTCTCTGGACAACAGCGATGAGACCTCGTCAATTCCGCCCTGAACTCTGGCATCTGCATTCTTTTTAGTTTCTTGCACTTTGTCAGGCACTTCTGAAATATTATCGTTGATGTGCTTGTCCAATTGGTTCCCAGTAAAATCCTTGATGTCTACCAATGAAGAAGATGGCAAACCCTCTACTTTTTCTTGCAGTTCCGTGGGTCCATGCTTCTTAAGTTTCCTGCAATCAAAGTTCAAACAGAAAAATTCTTTAAACAATTAAGAAATACTTTCAAGTACATTAAAGAGTAGATTAAGCCTTACTTCACTATTTTATCGGGCTTAGCCAACAAGCAACTGAAAGCTATTCAGATTTTGCTATGTACTGTATTTAACTGTGTTACGCCCCAATTACAGTATCAGTCCCAACTATAATGCCTGAAACAGTAAAAATGTGCCAGTTTATGTTTTCATTTGCTAAAGGAATTGAAAGCATCAACATTCAGCAATGTACAAAGTGCCAGCAGAGGAGTTTATATCATAAACCCACCTTAAACGAGAAAGCGTATTGGTTTTCTTCTTTCGTGATGGATTACTTGACAAGATATCATCCGTGGAGCTCAAGGAGCTGTTGGACCTTGCAGACAGAAGATTATTATCCTGATCCAGACTGGAGATAGAGTCTAAACCCACTAAGTTGCTGATTTCCATGGCCATTACTGGTTACTGGAGCAGCCTGCTCCTACAGAAAAACAGAATTTTCTTCAAACTGAGCAGGGAATGGATCAGTAAAATAGAACAGAAGTTTATTTAAATTTTTGATTTAAACAGAGTTTTTTTAAACATTAGAGGTTCGACTTTTGGAAAGAGTTCCATATATGGATGCCGCTTGACACCCTGTGCACAAACCCTATGACGCTGGTCTGAAAAATTCAGCATTATCAAAGTAAACGACTTGGTTTTGTCTCTCCTAAACTGAACTTTTCTGGACATGTCTTTGCTTTCTGACAGCTGACAGATCACTGTAGGGAATAATTACTGGCGTCTGTAGGCCTAGTATGGAACTCTTCCTTGGCTTTTTCCTAAAAATCTTGAAATTTTCAAAAAATTGAGGGATATTTCATCTATACGAAGTTACAACACATAGGCCTAATGTTATACAATGTATGTATTAGGCCTAGGCCTATTTTCAGTGATCTCATCCAGCCAAACAAAGAGTCAGTCAGTCATTGTCGATGAACGTGATTTCAAGGTGAAATTTCCCATCACTGTACCGGCCTGAGAACCTGTCATTTTGTCAGCTTTTGATGCACTTCAGTCTTAACACCAGACAATAGTAAATCGTGCATAAGAATTACAGGAAAACTTAACTCACATTTCTAAATGTCGACATAAAAACAGCAAAATAAACTGTCCGAAATCTGGACACCAAAAGATAAACATGAATTCTCGGAGGAAAAATAAAAACAACGGACAGGCCTAGGCCTATCTCAAAAGAAAATGCAGTAAGTTGTGATTTTCAACGGAAGACATGTTAATCCAGATGAATAAACTTACCAGTGAATAGTTTTTTGCATTTGTGGTGAACAATGAATATATTCAGGTACCATAGCCTACGTCAAATTTTCCCCTTTACACAGCAACGATAAACAGCCAACCAGCAACCATTTCAATGGTATTTTCCTCGATACCGAGAATCAACTACAGCTGATTGACAACTCAGTATCGAAGGCTCGGAACCAAATACATGCAGGATTGACGGAGAAAATGTCTTCAATTGCCCAACATATTTAATGGAACAAAACAACTGTGCCTTTTCTTTGAATGAGAAAAAGAGGAGTCTTTTTAAATTTATCAATTTAAAGTTAGAATCATAATACCATCGCATGTCGATTCCTACTAATCGACGCTTGGTTTCAGTAGTTCAAAAAGTAGTTCAACGGCTGTTTTAAGAGCTGAAATCTTCGATGCCGCTATTACGATAATTGAACTTGCGTGACACTCCTTGTCACGCCCATTCAAGGGGGGTATTTCCAATGTTTTCAGTTGAGCTGAAGTTTTGTGTATGCTCTTTTTTATGATTTTGATCTGTCCGTTTCTTTGTACATGTATTTTTGTTGCTTTTCTTTGTTTGTTTGAGGTAAACTGTCTTGGTATGGTGGATCCATCACACAGGAACTGTAGCATATCCAGTAGAATTGAAGGGGGGGGGGGGGGAAACTCAAGGTCTCTGTTTTAGTGTCGATCACTTCGCTCCTGACCACTTTACCCGTTTGCCTCTTTCGCCCATTTGCCACTTCGCCCATTTCTCACTTCACTCACGTGAAACTGTGCCCACCCGCCCGCCACTTCGCCCAAACAAGATTTCGCGTAGTAATAATGCACGCCCCAGTTTTACAAACAAGTAGGCCTAAGTATGATTAACCCACAAGTCTCCGCATCTTTTTAATAGGTTCATTGCGTACAGCTTTGCGGATACAATAATCACTATATCCAGATTTGGAAACAACAGAAGCATTTTCAAAGGCATGGTTTCTCCTTCCTCCATAGCAAAGCTCCGCCGAAGGGTGCAGTGTCCCAATTCAAGGAAAATTCTCCGCCAGGACGAGGCACAGAAAAAGTACCCCCAGAGATTGTTTCGAAAAGAGGGGTCTGTTTGGGCAAGGAAATGGTGGAATTGTGTCAGTATGGCCCAGGATCATCTCTGTAGATTCAGGGGCACCCATCTGGGGGCAAAGCAGACAAAAATGGGATTGAAAATTAGTCAGAAGAGCCCCAGGAAGGGGAGGGATGTCATTTGAAAAATGGCCGCTGGGAGGGCTTGGCAACATTCACTTTTTGGGGGGTGAGTTTGTTTTGGGCGGATAATTAAAAAATTCATTGGTTAACCTACTAAAAATTGAAAATCAAATGAAATCTGAAGGACCAAACAACACATTGATTTTTGTTTGAGAGGCCTCAGGGACTTCAGTTGCCTGCCATGGGGCTCCAAACTTGGTTGATTTTACACTATTTTCAATGGAGCTTGAATTAGTTCAGTGCACCCCGAAGTTGTGCAACAGCGTGCACCGAGACCTCCTGAAAAACAAAAAATGCCCAGATGGCCCACAAGCTTGAAGACGGCTCTAATTCTGTGAACTAAATCCCTGAATTTTTTCCAAAGTTTCTGAATATTTCATGCCAGTTTTGGATAGTCAAAATTCGGAAGGTACTTCGTGTTGTTGCAGGAGTGGCTCAGCCTCCGATTCTCGCTAGGTGCGCGCCGCGCCTGCTTTTAGCCATGGAGGTGTGTTCCTTCCTCCATGTTTAGCTCAGTGCATCGGCTTAACATCAAAGAAACCTGTACAGTCTCCAAATCCACTGTATCTTAGTATTACTATTTAATCTTTATCTTTTCTTTCTGGCATTCTGGATGAATTCTGGAGGGACTAGGTAGTTTTTCTGTGTCTTCCTCAAAAGCCGTGGGCGAAGTGGCACGGGCGAAATGGCGCGTGGCGAAGTGGTAAATGGGCGAAGTAGAAAATGGGCAAAGTGGTTGTGGGCGAAGTGATAAATGGGCGAAAAGACTAACACTTTCTTTCTGTGCTAGGCGTGCGGTGTGTTAATTTTGCTTGCCCCATCACAAGCTATTCCCGTTTAAATCAAGGTTGATTAACACTCCTGCTGGAGTGGTAATACACCTGATATGACGTAAGCTACCTCATCACAGTCTCCTGACGACAAACAGAGCATACTGTCAGAGTACCGCCGCTTCTTTCAGAACCCTACGCACTCAAAAAAGAGGTGTATCCTTCAAGTTGGTGCTAGTGCAAACCTATCCAGTTTACTTGCTACCTCCACCACGAAAAGCTTCAAATCTCACACCTAACCTTATCAGTGGTAACGTAACTTAATTACTCCACAGATAAACATATTGTAACTACGTTATACTGACAAAAAACCCAAAGGTGCGAAAACCTACGTCGCATGTTTAAAGGTACATTGAGCACCACAGCGGAAAAGTGTTCATTTTTTGGCCGACCTGTCTCACAAAAATGGGCGCTGCGCAAGAGTGATCGGAAAGAATTACTCTATAAACTTCTAAAGGCTTAGCTTGTGAAAAAAATAAACGCACTGCGACAATATCAGAAAAAATACGTGGGGGGGGGGGAATCCGCCCCTGGCTCTTTTAGAGCAGTTAATAGGAAAATGTCACACTTGAAATGCTTTCCGGAGCACTCCTTTAAACACACAATAGGTCTGATGTACCTAAAACTTATAGAAATTCATACCTTGAAGAGAAGGTCTGAATTGGCACACTAGTCTCAGTGTTAAATCTACATGTAGTAGGTGAACATTCGAAAACAACAGCCCCGCCACCGGCATTGAGCACGAGGAGGCACACAACTGAGGGGGGTGCGGATGAGGAGCTAGCTGCTCTCCGGGGGCCACCCCTCCGCCCCCTTCCCTTTGCAACAGGCGCACCTGCCAGGCAGTTACTAAAATGAAATCGTAAGCATGAAATCTTACTTTTCAAAATGTCCTCATCGGTCCAAATCATCACATTTATCCATCCTTCGCCCTCCACACCGGGACTAATTCCATAATTAAAACCTAAGCAGGAACACATGGATGATCCCGTCTTTGTCCTTTACTTTTGATTCCATGACGGGTCAAATTATATTTTGTCAGTAACGAAAGACACAGTATTTTGTACAACAGGTACAGCAGACAATGACAAATCGATCCATTTGTAAGTCTAATTGGTTGAC
The DNA here is from genome assembly GCF_054643075.1 of Acanthaster planci. NCBI lineage: Eukaryota > Metazoa > Echinodermata > Asteroidea > Valvatida > Acanthasteridae > Acanthaster > Acanthaster planci. The sequence continues at coordinate 12,525,597 of NC_141787.1, read as the reverse complement.
ACGTTCCTTAAATTGTGCAAACATATAACAGTCGTCGTATGTCACCACGGTGATGTGTACAGCCGCTGGCGATGCCAGCACTTACACGTACGTACGTACATGTACGTACGTACGTGTATGCCCACCTGAATGTACAGTACATGTACATGTGCGCGTGCAGCCCCTCAGAGTAAATTGCGAATAAACTCGTCTGTTGGGATTTTGATTCCTTTGAATTTTTCTTCTGAGGCAAAGAAAAATAAAAACGGTAAGTGAGAGTAATGATGATGTCAAAGAGAGCAAACCTATTTTTCAAACGACGCTCACAAAACGGACACATAGGCCTATGCCGGGAAAGTTTTGGGACACTCTATCGTGGGACGGGTTACGAGTCACTTTCCTAGCAACGACTTTAGCGTCGGATTTTTTCGATTTTGCATCGTGGAAAGAACTTTCTACTACTTTTGTGCCGTATTGTGTGCACACTTAGATGTTTACTGAACTGAAACTGGAAAACGAGTCGTAAATGTCGTTTCACAGGTGGGTGAAAGATTTGATCGGCACATTCCGAAAGAGACTTGGCAACCATTTTGTTTACGTTGATATGCATGCATGTGTCATGCACTGTCCTGTTCAGGTGATGGGGTGTGCACAGCTGTGTGGGAACCTTTGGCTGTCACTGTGCTCTGCGTGTACATGTACATGTATAGCGGTACATGTGGCCAGTGCTTTTCTAAATAGGAAGCCTGTGCATCCGCTAGCAGATAGTTTCATTTATTACATGATAGGCGTTTAGAAATTATCTTCCATCTTCAATGTTGCACATTGACTACATTGGGAAGATTTATGTTTCAAACATTTGATTGCATTTCAATTAAAGTTCTGAAACTACTGAACTAGGCCTACATATTTTTTGTCAAATTTCAATCTTCAGATTCTTCAGTCCATTAATGCAAACTTCCAAATTTCTTTTATTTCTGGCTTTGGTCATACTATAGTTGTACACACAACCAGTAGTACACATGACACAATTCACAACTTTCCTGTGTGAATTATGCGAATTGTTAAAAAAGTGGCATGGGTTTTCTTAGTTTCAAGAGTAAGCCAACTTCAATTTTCTCAATTGCCTGGTGGTAATGGCTTTATTATTTTTTCAATTCATATTTCCATTGACCTACTTCAGTTTCCCAAAGTTTAGCTTTAACACAAGGACACAGGTTCTCAATGTGCCTGAGGCTCATTTGACCTCCAATCACCTTCACTGTTTATTTTCACAATATTGTATGCTTACGTTTGGAGATAATTAAACGTTACTAATAAGTTCATACGTTTGGCTTTTGCTCAGGTAATGTCACTGTTGCTGTTGATTCTTCTGGTTTAAACTTAATCCTTCATGCACAGGAACAGTTTTGAATGAGCAAAATCTTTTGCAGTGTATTAGTTTTCATTTTTATAAACTTTTAAAATAATGTTTCTACTTCAAAAATGGATAAATGGATCAAATGTCTTACTGGTGTTCATTGCACCCATTAGATGTTTTAATGTATTGAGATTAACTGAATTCATAAAATGTTTACTTTCCTCTAAGTTGGAGAAATTAAGATTTCTATAGTGTATGTTTTCCAGAGTTACTTGCCGTGCTTGAATGGTTCTTGATTTTATCAAGGAGAAATTCTACAGCATATCTGCAGATTTCATTTCTCATGGATACGTATATGGTACTCGTAAAGTGTCGAAATTGATGCAAAAATCCGAAAAGAAACTAGCCGCCTACATGTAGCTGTAATCTCATGTCTGAAAGAAAAAAAAATGTGGTTCTGTTCAAAACATTTATTTCTTTATGTGGCACCAAAAGAGATGTTTGATCTGTGGCTCGAAACTTTGATTTGTCAGTGAGGAAAATAGACTGTAGACACTTGTGCAGCAATTACCATTTACTCATATCAGAAAAACAAACACAAAAGGAGCAATTTGAGACAGCCCACACCATGGATCACCACGGCAACCCCTTGGCACAGCGTCGGGTATTCAAAGGTCAAAGGTTCCTACAGAAGCTCAGGAAAATATAGCAATATAATTTATGATAGGATTGAACTTTGGTCCTAGGAAAACCTCTGTTATGGATGATGGTGGCAGAGGTTGTACAGATGTACTTTTGTGTAGGGGCAGTCGTGAGAATTGGCTTTTAATGCACAGACGTATTTTAAACATGCGCGCGCAGGTGAAAAAAATAGAATTTGAGACTGCTGGTGTAGAGGGGGAGACACTTTTTCACCTCCCTGAGATTCAGTGTCTTCCACCAAAATTGGGCATACAGTTAACCAGGAGGTTAAAAATGGAGGAAATTTCGTAATTTATTATGGAATATGAGGAATCTTATTGAAGGAAAGTTTTCATGCCTGAACTATGAAATATTACAAATTTTTAAGAATTGAGAATTCCTTTTGGGATGTCCCTAATGTGTTTTGGTAGGCAAGTCTTTGCATCAGTGCACCCATGATGTAAAAAAGAGCCTTTTGTTTGGAGCCTTTCCTCATAAACATTGTGGGATTAATTTCCTTTTGCTGCAAAATTTCTCTTTCCAGAGAAACCAGAATTCATTTCTCCTTCCCTACTATCTTTTGTGAGTTACTCTGTATCCCAAGTGGCCTCAGCAAAAGAACTGTGTTAATACCTTCTCGGGAAAACAAAATTGATTTCTTGATTAAAAATCACCTAAATGTTGTTAAAAGTATTGGATTTGGATTTAAAACAAACAAGTGACTCAGTGCATCTCAAAACCTTGAAAATTTAGCTCCCATTTTCTTGAGTGCAAACAGTGACCCTGTCATCTTTTTGTATTTGCCAGATGGTTCCATCCCAGGAGCAACTTGGATTTGGGAGCTGAACATTGCCGTGCATTTCTAAGATGCACATATCTAACATTTTTAAAGACAGGTGCTTGAGTCAGTCAGCTAACGGTTCTGAGATGTAGGAAAATTGGCACTGAGTGACTCTTTTCACTAGCCAGGTGTTGTTTATTTCAGATCCAGTAACGTGTCATCGCCGGCAGTATGGATGGTCTGAAGAACGATGTGGCACGGCTACGAGAGAGATACAAGACACTTCAGCAGCAACAGTTCACGTTTGTTGCAGCCCTTGAGCACTCCCGCAGCGATGCCTTTGAACGAACCAAACCCGTCCGAACAATCACTCAGGTATTGGCTCACAGAAAGGTAGCCATCAATCACGTTCGTCTCATGTACATGTAGCTGATTAGAACAGTAATTATCCATTGCTTTGTATGGCGCTGTTCCTTAAGTTTAGCTAGGTTGTTTTCATAAGACTTAGCCCAAGGTCAAATCAACTGTCTCCAGCAGGAAGAAACACACACGCCCATGAGAAGTGGCTAGAGCTAGTAGCCAGCGGCTTTCCTAGGAACATGTTATTTCAAGCCACAGCCAGAACTTTTGGACAAAGCTTTATCGTGTTTCATCAAGTCCCTCAATCCACTTACAAGCCAAACTGTAAGCCAAGTCACCAATCAGTTCACAAGTACATGCAATATCCCTGTGACAGTGAAGCTGGGAGAATGATGTGAACAGACCCAGAATAGATTTGTTTGAAAGGAAGGATTGGAGGCTTTGCATGGTGCCATACTAAGGTAGATGATAGATTTTGGGTACAACTATGTCTCTCTTGAGGATATTTTCACCATTTCACATGTATACCAGAGCTGAGGACTCTTGAAGACAAACAGAGTATGCTGCTCGAAACATTGAGGATACTCTTACTACTGGTTCTTTTCAGAGCCATACTTGTTAAGAGACGCATGGTTGTACCTGAAAGGTGTCATTTGCCCTAAATTTCTTTCTCACCAGGTCAAACAAATGTATGACCGGAGTAAGAACGCCACAGACCGACGTGCCATGAGGCAGTGGCTTGACCTCCTGAATGACCTCGGCAACATCCTACGTAGTATGGAGAATGTTGCTGGCTCAAGTGCCAAGGAAGGCTCCATCGGGCTGGCACTGGATAGATGGAAGGTCTTACTCAGTCCTAACCATGACCTGTCCGACCTCAGAGCCAAGTACCCACACCAAGAGGTCAGTGTGTAACTGTCAAGTTTCAGAGGTCATTTTGAAATTCAAAAAGTGATCTTTATATTGAAGGTATTTGATCAGTTTAGACGAGTCCATCACAAGTTACCACACCCCCACTAAAAGTCATCCAGCTGTCCAGTCTCCTTCATGTGAACAGCGACAGAGGCGTTCCTGTGTGATTCCTTTATGACTGTTTGGAAGTGGTTTCACGGAAAGGAAATTGTATGACATGACATAAATGATGCACGGAGCTATTTTGTGAAAATATTTCTTCAATCAGAACACATCAATGGATGTTACGGGAGGCCCTGAGGTAGGGAAGGCCTGAGAGTTTTTACAACATAATGTGATTCAGCAGTCAACAGTTTTTTAGTCATTTGTCCATAGCCAACTCACATTATATTAAAAAGTATGTTAGGCCAATGTAGCCATGTCTGAACTGCACTCACACGTGCCATACTCGCTGACCCTAACTTCTGAGCCTCTGTCTTGTTTTAGGTGAACCATCTAAGCTGTGCGGAGGCCCGAGTGCTTTTTGGTGGGGTGGTCAGCCTGGTACCCCTCATCTTTGACCAGGCTCACCGGGCACTCAGCGACATGGCCAAAAGGGCCAAGGAGTACGCACCCCCGAGACCAGTGGGTGCAGGGGAGACCAGGGCCAACAGGGAGATTCTGAAAGATACCTACCCGCCCAGGAGAGCGGTGCAGAGCGCCAAGCACCACCGGTCGCATACAGACAGTAAGTTTGACTGGCAGACCCTCACTGAATCATTCCAAACCCGAAGTTGTCTACTGATGCCTTTGACCCATACTGATAAGTTGTATCTTGAGAAAATAATGCTTTCATCACAAAATCTGTCACAGGTTACGCAGTTTAAGGTCATCTTGAAAATTTTTCAAGTGAACTGTGGCCAAAGCATTCCTTCATCACTGTCCACTCTGTATGACTAGTGAGCGGACTTGTGTTTGACTTGTGGACTAAACTTCAATTCTGGCTGTTATTTTCTACCAGATTACATCTCTGATACACGTATTTTCACAGTGGTTCATCGTTATCGGTATACTGATTTCAGTCAGTTAAGGCATACATGCATAATGATGTCATAATCTGTCGAGTCCTTCCTCAAGTCCCTCCACACATCCAGTCGCAAGTCCTTTCATGAGACCACAAATATGTAACATGGTAAACAATGACAAAGGAAGACTTTCGTCACAGTTCATTTGAATGGCTTGTGACTTGGCTTAACAGTGAATGACTTGTGATGAGCTTCTGCAGGACCTATGGAGGATTTGACAACAGTGCTGGTCAAAATCATGGTTTTCAACATTTTGGTTGTGTGCCACGAGGCCTGCGTGATTCTTGATGAAAGCCCGACAATTTGCACTGACAATAATTTCTTTTTAAATTTCAGGTGAAGTTCCGGTGCGTGCCAAGACGGCCATGGGCCCTCGCGACAAAAGTGTGGACACCAAGGACCTGTCCAAGCGTATGCTCCGCCTCTCCTTTGGCAAGATGCCGAAGAGTACAGATGAGCCCGTGCTCTTCTACCGACGCACCCTGAATGGCAGGGCAGACAAGCTGTACGTGAACGGCGAGATCACGCTGGACCACGCCCCCTGGCGGGGGGCGTCCTATGATAAGATCAACCACAAGGAGCACCGCCGTTTCGTCAACCTGGAAGGGAAACTGTATTGATTTAGATGCTAAAGGGGGACATGCATGCTAAAGAAACCCAACCCTCAAACATGCGGTTGGAGTTTGTAATCGGCACAAAGGTGAAAGTGTTCTAGTACAAGAAGAATTATGATCAAAGATTGATTAAAGGCCTCTTAATGTCTGGAATGGTGTGAAAAGATTTATTTTTTGAATGGCAAAATTATGGGCGAATATCATTTACAGTTGCATCACCATTCAACTTGTCGTGATGTGCCATTAAGCAGTTCATAGAAATTCCCAAATTAATATATTTTTAACCATTTGTCCAGATAGTCAATAGCGAATGACTGGTTAGTCCTCTTGATTATTGAAAAATCATTCCTGTAGTCTTGTTGCAAAATTTTCTTGTGAAACAGGTAATGGAAGTGTTGTAAATTTCACTGATTTACCAATCTCAACATGTCAGAGAGTTAACAATAATCCAGATCTACTTTGAAATGAATCAGTGGTAGATAAACAGCAAACATTCCGGCAGTTGATAGTTTGGTAAACTTACATTGTCACTAAATTTGAGGATTGAATGGCATTCCATTGTAATTTTCAATCAGCTTTTGACAGAGACATGCTGAAATATCTTCCACTGTGTTTACCTTGCCTACTTAAAATTTATTTTTTTTCCTCTCAGTCAAAGCAATAGCGAACAATGTATAGAGTACACGCTGAAATGCCAACAGACATCCTCTAGGTCTGAGTACTTGCTATAAAGCGCTTTCTTTCTGTTGAATTTGTTTTCACAATTCGTAACTATTCTGTTAGACTAAGAGCTGGTTTGATTGTTCAGGTTGGGGTACACATTACTTCAGTGAATTGAGTTTCTGCATAGGGGTGGTGGGTTCTTCAAGGCAGATCAGATCCGCACATTTGCACCATGATTATTTCTTCAAGTACAGCTTCCACTTCTAGTTTCCTGATTCTGTCACCTTTACTATCCAAGATAAATTGTTGGGAGCCATCCTGAATCTTCAAAAGTCTTCCACTGTTTAGGAAACCAATATCACCATTCCTTGTGCTTGCTCTTACTAGAGACATTGAGCCCATTGCCGAGTAACAGTGGCTGGGCTCTACCCTCCTCAATCCTACAAAATCCTCCAAAAATCCGGTGGATTTTGAAGGATCCAGGAGGTTCAGGGCTAATACAACTTCAGCAAGATTCGAGGTAATTTGAAGGACAGAGAGTCTACACGCGATCGCTTGTTATTGTGATAAAGGTAAATCTATTAAAATAATGGTGTGAAAATCTTATCGAGCCACCACGTTGACACCAATGTGGTGAAATTTGTAATTGTGTGTGATTTTATATTTTATTGTTACACACGGGAGGTGTTACCATTAAGCCAATCATGCTGAATGTTAAACAGTGTAATCATAATGAAAATGATATATGTATTTATACGGTGCATAATCTATCCACAAAGTTAGGTATCTACAGTGCTTTCTTGGAACTTAGGTAAGGCTCGTGAAAACTCTCCATTCTGTCAGATAACAAGTTGGTCCAGGATGCTTTGAAACAGCACTGCCAGCCTAAGGCTGCATCCGAATCTGCTTAGAGCTAGGCCTAGGTCTTCACTTCACTGAAAGTACGTGGAGACACGCAGACAATGGACCTTGCTGGAGCTCTGGAAGCCCATTTCGGACACAGCCTAAGCGTACTTTCTGTTGGTGGGAACATTTTGGTGCATCCAGATAGGACGCACCAAAATGTAAGTTTAAAGTCCTGCTGAGCCATCTGTAGTATGTGGTGTAGTCAGTATTTGTAATGTAAAAAAATATGTTTGAATAGCAATGTACAAATGTACACAAATCTTGAAATAAATATGTACCTGTATAGAGTTGAATGCAGTGTCCGTGCAGCTGTTAATGTCGATGGCATTTTCTGCACCCTCTCAACACAGTCTCGACCAAATGTAATCACACAGGTGTTTTTTTAAGGATCATTTTATTAAGAAAACCATTCACAAATGAAATGGGGTTGCATCACCACGATCTTCCAATTTTTTTTCTCTGAACAATCTGGGTGCATTCCGAGGGGAAACCAGACACGACAGTTACGGCCTGAATAGCTTGTTTCAAACTCACAGTAACACACCAGAAAGAACACCTGAACTTCTACAAACTTCAAGTGCCAATGAGCACTTCTAAAATATCCCGGTCAAGATGGGACCCATGAGAAATGTACATGTAGTCAGTGAAATTCTGGTTAGAGCATGTATGAAAAAACAAAGATTAATACATGAAAAATTAAAGTACATAAAGCTTGGTGTTTAATGAGCCTGCTGTATCTCGTATTCAAGTTTACATAACATGGTTTCACTACACTAACAGTTCTACCTAAACCTCAAACCTGTCAGGTGTATTGATCAGGGCCACATCTTTGTCGTGCAGGCAGTTAATTAAAGAAAAATTGGTCTGGTTTTATTTCAACTTCTGATAAAGTATGCTGGACTGACCTCGCACTGCGATCAGCCTGCGAGCAAGCTGCCCCAGACTGTCCTGACAGTTGCTGAAGTTTAGCCCAAACGGGCTGTGAAAGCAATCCACCTACTCTGACGCCCATAGCTTGAACGTGCGGTCGAAGGACGCCGTGGCGATGTAGTGCTGATCGGCGGAGATGTCCACCGCCATGAGCTTGCTGTCGTGTCCTGCTAGCGTGATTAGGGGTGACCATCCGGGATGCGCCCACACCTGTAATGGAAAAATGGAGAAAAATCTATCGAGAGTTGACGGCAAGGGAACTGTTCATGGGATCTCTGTGGTGATGATCCAGGCAATTTTTCTTGGTTTTAAAGGAGCTCAGACAGCGCAATGAAATTGACTACAGTCAGATTGGTACGTACTGTGCGTGAACGTCAAAGAAAATTTGTCAGGAAAATGGTGAAACGTCACTGAAATTACAATTGCCAACCTTGTAAAGTTTGCTTTCACCTTTTCCATGAGGTGTGAACTGTACTGCTTAGTAACCTAAGGTGACAGTTGTGAATAACCACATAGAGGTGCTGCTTTAACCCTGCAGAGACCCGTGAAATACATGTATGTGAAAACACTTGAATGTACAGCAGATCAGGAGAATAAATGGTAATAATACCAGAACCGAAAACAAGGGACGAGTTGACTTCATTTCTTTCAAATATCACTCGTGCCGAGCTATGGTGCGTTCCACAAGAAGTCATAAATAATCTCCTTATATGGAGATCAGCGTGTGCATGAGGCATGCTGCGAGAGGTGAAGCACAGTCAGCCAGTGCTTTATCAACTGTTTAAGACTGGCCACGTGACAGGCTACTGACCAATAGGAACAGCCACATTATCTTAGGTATTTATAAATTAAGTTTGGAAGAGCTTTTTACCTTTGCTGTGTTGTCATATGAGCAACTGATTAGAAAGTCACCGGATGAACCTATTAAAACAAAAACAAAACAAACTCAATACCGGTTATTATGGAAATGAAAGTTGGATTGAAGAGGGGACTAAAATCCACTGACGGTTATGGCCTACCTTGGAATTTGACCCCCGAGACTATGTTGCTGTGGGCTGGAATGGTGTAAGCGCACTTGCGCTGCCTGAGATCCCATATCTTAACGGAGTGATCTTCACTGCCAGTTGCAAGCTGGTAACTATGGGGATGAAATAAAAAATTTAGAAAAATGTGAAGGAAGAAGATGGCTAGCAGATAAAAGGGTAATGTAAAATTCCAACTTGAAAAAGACTTCTGTCAGGATAGCGTAAATAAATTATACTCTTCAATTTCACCTCCCGTGATAAATTTGTGTAACAAGGTGCCATTTCTTATTCCTTCGATGAGCTAACGCTGATTTGAGTTGACAAGCTGACTTTGGCATGGTTGGTAGTCAAGCACTTAAAGCTCCAGCACTAGCAGGTGGGAGTTAAAGGTTCGAAGCCCACCCCAAGTAAGTCTGTGAAGGTTAACTATTAGAGACTCAAAGAGGCACACTTGGCACTCTGTGTGGATGCACAAATGCATGACAGTTTACACTGCATGCCCAATGACAGTTTACACGGCATGGCCAATGACAGTTTACACTGCATGGCCAATGACAGTTTACACCACATGCCCATTGACAGTTTACAACGCATGGCCAATAACCACCTCTGTGCACTTTACCAAGAGGACAGTATAGTCAGAGACAAACGTACCCATTTGGGGAGAAGCTCAAATCCAGGACAGACTTGAGGTGGCCCTCCATGAACATAATGCACCGACCAGTTCTCAGGTCCCACACCCGTCCAAAGGCATCCATACCACTGAATAATGAAGTTAAATTAAAACCAATTACATTAACACAAGAATAACACCTTCTTTGGCAAGATGAGATGATGGCTCAGACTGACAGCCGCCGGAGAATAAGGGCAAATATCTTTCACGCCTACTTAGCTTTTTATATGTTATTGAAGCCATTAATTCCATCCAACAATAAAAAGTATGCATGTGAAGTTATTCCTTTCTGTTTATGACAGCAAGTTTCAAGGACGAAACATGGTATTTGGAGCCAACATTAGCACTGAATAATTCGGTGCATATATCAATTCTTCTACAAGGTGTTATTTCCGTGTTGGAAAAGTTACTGGAAAGCTGTGGAGAAATTCCTCCAACAGTTTTGCATCTCAGTCGGACACACAGCCTGAGGATCCTCCAGACAGATACAGTGACATACCCTGTTGCACATAGGGAGCCATCCCCCTGGAAGGCAATGGAGTACACTGCCCTGCTGTGGCCCTCTTGGTGGAGAATCTCCTCTTGTGCTTCCAGATCCCAGAGACGCCAGGACATGTCAAAACTAGCAAAAATAGGGCAAGTGTTACGTCAATGCTAATGCAAAGAGTACGGTACCATGTGCTTGCCGCATTAATTTGACGGTGGGCCCATCCTACAATGAAGTAAAGCAATTCTGAACCGCACGTGCGTTAAAACTTGCACATCGGCATATCTGCAATTGGTACACCTAAAAATTGATGGCAAGATAAAAAGTGACATTTTTCCAACCAAACCTGTTGACAAATGGTAGACCCAATTGCAGTTGGTACTCAGTAATAGCTATTTAACATGGTAAGGAACCATTGAAAAAAAAAAGGGAAGTGCAATCCCTCTATTGAATTTCTTACCAGGTTGTTCCCAGAAACCTTCCTGACGGATGATAAGCCAGACGTGCTACCCTGGCAGCGTGACCCTCAATATTGGCTACCGGTTCATCACTGATTAAAAGAGAAACAGTCAGGTACCAGTAAATGCAGTAAAGTGGTATTGTTTACCACCAAAAATTATGGGCATGGCGGGGTACCAAGCCATAGCCGTTGCTGCATTTTTGTGTATGGCTATGGCTTTTTTTAATGCAGTACTTCAGTGTTAAAACTGCAGCTGTAGCCGAAACATGGCAGATTAGGACAAAGTCAGATGTCACAAGCTGATTGAAATCACCTTTTCAAGTTCCAGAGCTTGACGCTCCCGTCAGCAGCGCACGACGCCATACAGCAGGCAGCGTCATCCAGCGATAATGTGGCCTGGGGGTGGAACACCACAGCACCCACGTTGTGGTTGTGACCTGTGGACGGAACCGATGAAGAGTTGAGCCAGAGGCAGGCTGGTGGGGAGACTCTTCAGTTGGCCCCCACCTCTGGGAATTTACCTAATTATTAAATCTCAGCATTATCTCAACCCCCTGAATTAGTTGTCAACATTTATCTTGGGAATGTAATAAAAATACTTCAACATTCGGCTTTATATCTTAGACTGACAATTTCGATATTTCTGCGACATTGCTCCATTGAGAGGGAGGGTCGTCTTAACTGAGGGGGGCCTAGAGCCATGACACTGCAGCCTGAAGCTGTAGACAGAAAAAGAGGTCCAAGTATGGAGAATCTACCTGGGTTCAAATTCTCAAAAGGCTGTGTCTATATTACTTGGCTTGAATCACACATGTCTCTATGGGGCATAGCTACAGCCACAACCATAGTTTCATGTGTGATTTCAAGCCGCAGCCAAGTAATTCAGACATGTCCAGGCTGCCGTTGAGCACTCACCTCTTAGGATTCTGATTTCATTCAGCTCTGGGATGGACCACAACTTGATGAGTCCACTCCTGCAGAAACAAAAAAAACAGTGACATCATCCCGATTCAAATGACTCGACAGTGGATTTCCATGATTAATCCGCAGCGAGACTCAAGCTATTCAAGTTCACATCACGTTTTCTGTCATTCATCCAGGCTCAGACGCAGTTGTGGAGATGCTGAAGATATGTGAATATTTGCTTACCCCCTGAGACTGAGTTATTAAATCACCATACAAGCTTTGTACATTATACTCACCAGGACGCTGTTGCAAGGATTTTGGAATTAGGACTGAATTGACAATATGAGATAGGCCTTGTATCTCCAATCTGACTTGCCTCAGCTGTAAGTGCCTAGAAAACAAATTCAAAGACATACTGTCCCTTTAGATATCAATACCAAAGAAATATGGTTTTCGTCAGAGGGCAGATGACAGAGAAAGGGCAGATGGCATACAGATCTGTGTTAGTCTGTTGATACTGTGGCGTTCCAGCCCCCGGCCAATTGCTACAAGATGGCGCTGTAGACACGAAGCCTTGGACAATGTAAGATGGGTTGTTTTCAGAGATTTTGCGATTCTCCTTGGGTCTGTTTTCTGACAGAATTCTTGACCCTCGGTATCTTCCAAGGCAGGACCAAATTCACTTTCTCCCCGACTTTAGGACTTGTCTGATACATTGTGGAAGGTTTTTCCATGACAGATTGAGACAATTTCAATGTCAGTTGAGCACTGGTACTCTTTAGGTATGCGTGGTTGTGATGTCGCGATCGGCTGGGCACTGGACCGCAACAGTACATTTAAAAATTGATGTGGATGTTGTTCTACCCTTTGGTGACAACACTTTTCAGTGAAGGAATGCTGTAATTGAAGTGCATGACAATATGATATCCAAACTAGTGACTCTGATTTAAGTATTCATTTCTGTTTTCTTTGCCCTTGATTCTCTGTGTATTTTTGCTGGAAACCTTCCTAAAATACTCAGTCAATGGACTGTGACTTTGGTGAATCCTGTCAAATCCTCATGAACAATCCTGATGGATTTTGGAAGTCATGGGAAGGTAAGGGTTCACTCCAACTTGCAGAGACCCTTTCAAATCCTACAAATCTAAAACTGTGAGGCAGCCCAAGGCAGATATTTGTATCTTTGTGTTTAAGAAGCGTCAAGCCCCAAGGAAGGACAATCACGGAGCAGCTCCACCTTCCTAAATCCAACAAAATCCTACCAAACTCCCCTGGTGGAGTTTGAAGGATACAGGAGGGTTCAGATTAGAGGTGGTCCACTCACCCTGATATGCCGGTGCAGTTCCTGTGTCTTCGCGTTCCTCTTGGATTCTGGGATATTCTTAGCCTGCTTGGCCTCCTGTATTCTCTTTTCCGCCCTGAAGCCATCACAAAAAGTCAGATTTAAATTGTGTAGTACTTGAGACTCTAAACAGAAGAGACACTTAACATCTTTGATACTTGTGTTCCAAATACTGTCATTTGAAAATGGTGTGAGAAAACTCACTGCAATAATCTACAGATAAAATCTGAAGTTTTGTCGTCAGCATACACTACATTCTAAAGCAACATAATCAAGCACATAAATCTTTATGATCAGGTTAAAGTATAATTTGAAAAGAGACAATTCCAATCTTACAGACAAGTAATTGCATAATACAAATTATTCAAACTTGAACTAAACACCAACCTTGGCAAGGAGTATTCTGCAATCCATAATCTGGCTCTCTTCAGACTGTCTGGTCCCTCGTGGTACCAAGTAGTTTGTTCTTCCTGATAAGAAATAATAACTTAAGACGACTGACAGCAACACTGTGGACAAGTACACATGACTGGAACCCTGCTCTCTAGAAGTGTTTTCTGAAACTATAAATCTGACCGGCAAAAGTGGTGACATGTCAAAAATGGACATTGAGCCCAATATACTGTATATAATTCAACGCCAGCAGGACACTATTAAAACTCATTCAACTTTGATGTATAAAACACTCTTCTGCTATGATTGGGCCATGTCCAAATTCCTGGCTGTGGCTGATAATAGCATGTGCACGTATGGAAGCCGCAAGCTGGTAGCTTCATGCAATTCCCATGGACTTGTGTTACTTTCAGCCATAGCCATGTAATTCAGACATGATCTTAACGAATATCTTTTTTTTTCCACTGTGAATGGCAGTTAACCTCTTTTTTCTTCTTCTCCCGTTCTAGTTCTTCATTCTGTTGTCGCATTAACTCGTCATCTCCAGTAAGTGCTAGCAACTGGCGTAAACGTTCTCGCCTGTCTGCTTTATCCTCTCCGAACAGACCTGTTGCCAACAGAAAAAAAGATACACCATTTCATTTATTCAAGTAATGTGTCACAGGGCGCATTCAAAACCTTCTTTTACCTCTAACCCAACCCCACTCTGCTTGAAAAAAATTTACCATTAACATGTCAAATCAACCAGGATCCTATGGCCGTTTTCCAATACTCAACTCTCAGGCCTCGAGTAGGAAATCCAATCCCCGATTGTGGGCCTGAAGCGTTTAACTTAAATTAAAGTACTATAATGTTTGGCTCTTTTGCATCTTACTTGATGTTTTGTGGCTCTATCAAACTTACTGTTGAGCTTACAATCTCAAAGTCATGAAGTTAAAAAACAGTTGAAGCCTGAGACGGAGCCCAAGTCAAGTACTGAAAAACGACCCATGTATTTTGAACTAAACCTTGAGAATGAGGACCAATCACATGATCCTTAAACCTGCTACATGCACATGAAAATAATGCAAGGTTGGTGTAGCATTTCTTTCCTCGCTTTTCACCTTTGGGGGCCTGGTTAGAATCCGGCTCGCTCCACATGTGGATTAGGTTTTCATTTCCTACCTCGGTCCATGGGTTTTCCCTGAAACATTTATCAGGTGGTTTTTTCCTCCCACCTCTAAACCTGAATATTTCTTCATTGTCTTGTTCACTCATTTTCATCCTGTAATTGGCACTAAACATGCAGTTGAATGAATGGACATAAATAAATAAATTACAGGTTAAAAGTTGTTGCACTTTGTGGCATTTAGAAATCAGTGTTAGTGACAGAGTGACAACGTGTAATTTTATAGTACCAATTGCTTGTGTTTATCTAGTGCATTGCATGGCACCATAAAATCCACACTTGCATTTCATTGCATTCAGCGGTGTTCCTTTGTACTGAATTTTGTTGCATTTTGGAGGCTGCTCAGAGAAAACCCCCCAGTGTAAACCTTGCTATTCGATAGTCACTGGCCGTTGGTAAGATCAGGTACAGTCACGTCTCCAGTCCTCTGCAACCTAGCATCCTTATGTAGGACAGTGATTAAATTTCTGTGTTTTGTACTTGCAACTCACATATTGGTTCTCCTCTTTGTCTCAGCTGGGCCTTGACCTGGGCATCATCAGTCGACACGGTGATTTGACGAAGCTGAGGGTCAAAACGGAAAACAAATAATCAAATCCCACGCATGAAAATTTGAAAGATGGCTTTTCATTAAGTGACAATCTGTACCTCAACCTTTCACAGACTCATACTGAAGTACTGCATATCTGGTTCAAAGCAAAAACCAAGAAAATATTTCCAAATGCTGTCATTTGACTTAGTTTACCTTCTTCCTCCTCTCGAATTCGGCAAGAAGCTCCAGCCTCTGTTCGCTCACGTGATCTTCAAGGTCGAACGTTTCCGCTGAAAACAAACCCCCAATAGTTACAGGGAGGTATTTAGGGAGACAAAGTAATGCCAACAGATGCCAGTAAAAATGAACAACACTCCACACTGTCTGTCAATATAACCACTCTAATGACTCTGCCAGATAATGTGTAGGGAAAGTAAGCCAATTTGTATGACCATAGTATCTCGGCCTATTACAGTCAGTAAGTATGACACTGGCAGAATTTTACCTGATGAGATGCTGATGTTGCCAGCCTCAATTCCAGCCTGAATGGCTCCTTTACCATCCTCTTCTCTCAGTCTCTCTTCCAGGGTTCCATAATGAATCTTGGACCTCTTGGCCACCGGTGCATCATCGTCATCTGACATACTAATATAACTTGGCATCAACTAGACACAAATATGATCCTGTTGAGGAAAACATTTTGCATCCTGACTCCACTTTTCTCATCAGATAGGCCTATCATCTCAGTGAAAATTAAAAGTCCGTCATTATGACATTACAGAAATACTGGAAAGACACAAATTCTGGACTGAGAAACATTTACTGATGTTACTGGGAAATACTTAGAAAATTCTCTTCACTCCCCACATACTTTGTACACAACTGCTGAAGAGGAATCAAGATGCAACATTTTTTTAACATTAGCATAAAGTAATGCCATCTAAACCATGCATTGTGCAAGGGAAAGAGAATGGCGGAAACCTGTCTAGCGCCCTCTATAATTATGACAGAGATCAGGTCAACTCGGACCCAAACCAACTCGGACCCATGCCAACTCAGACCCAGGACCAACTCGGACCCACGCCAACTCGGACCTAATACTAACTCGGACCCACGACCATCTCGGACCCACAACCAACTCAGGCCCACGCCAACTTGGACCCACCTCGAGTCAACTCGGACCCACTGAGACTTATGGGTTATGGTTGCACCACACCAAAGGGGCCCAGACAAGTCGACTGTTTGCCAACTCGACTTCGGACAACTCGACGGTCGAGTTGTCCGAAGTTGAGTTGGCGAACGGTTGAGTTGTCTGACATCCATACCAAATATGCACCCGTAGACCGAAATAGCACCGACTCTTGAACCTCGTGAAGAGGCCTTCATTTTGATCACTGGAAGTTCAACATTATTTTTCTTTGCTGGAAATTCAAGATTATGGCCAGATCGATCACTTTTCATTTCAATTTTATGAACTTTTTTAATTCACCTTTTTTCTGAAGATACCCCTTAATACTAGTAGTAAAACTACATGTATGATCCCTCGAGATTATGGCTCTAGTCTTATTGTAAAAAAAACGTGGGATCACAAAATATTAATAATGAGCTCGCGAGCAGACACACAACGCTTCCAAACTGTCTCCAAGTTTAAGAAAATATTCCACATTTTTATGACATGTCCGTATTCTTTACCATACACACTTTAGTTAAAATCGTCTTAGCCCCACTAGTGTGGCACGGACTCTCACTCCCGATCCATCCAAATCGGGAGGAGAGTCCGTGCCACAGTAGTGGGGCTAAAATAGTCTATACTTCTTGAGATGACTGACATTAGTTTCCAAATTTACACTCCCATGTACCTTATAGCATAGGTAAGTTGCCTTTCAAAATATTGTATAATTCAGGCGAAAATAGAAGCAAACTGCGTCGAAATCGCACTTGACTAGCAAACGTTATTTCAGAAATCGCTAGTTTATGAAGAGCGCCATGTTTTTGTTAATGTCCTTGGTCAAAAAGATTAAATTAATGCGTATGTATATCGTACATTACATTGTAAAAAAACTTTCCTAAATCCACATCTAGTTATTAGTTTTAAGTGTTTAAGTTGATTTTTTTAAAATTTTTATGGAAGGTTTTTAAAATAACTAATTACAATTTCATCGGGAATTGAAAAGCTTATTAAAACTGTAGAGGGCGCCAGATTTAAGCAGTAGTGACGGGTGCAAAAGGAGTCCACCAAATCGTTGTATTTCTGCGCGCAACGGCTCATTAATATTTTGTGATCCAACAGGATTTTAACTATAAGACAGACTATAATCAGGAAGGATCATGAAAATATTTCCATAAATCCCGAATTTGGGACTGATAGTTTACAGTTCGGGATATTTCATTCATAAAAAGCCCCAAGTGCGGGCTTTTTTTTAATAGAGGCGGGCGGCGACATTCAGAAATGACTTTTTATTGCTATTTTGGGGGTGTCTTCCTTGAAAGGAGAATACACATTTTTTTCCGTGGCTAACCCCCATGAAATTGAAAGGAAAAGTGATCTTGCGGCCAAAATCTTGAATTTCCAGTGAAAAAACGGAGGCCAACCTCTTCACGAGAGTCAACAGGCGGCGATATTTTGTTCCGATTTTGCAGTGTTTTCTATGGGCTCGTATTTAGGGTAGGGTTGCAGGCCTGTAAATAAACTTCCATGGCCAACAGTGATAAATACCAAAACTTAAAAAAATCAGGACAAATACTCACGAGTTTCTCAGGCGTTTGAGACGCAAGTCAAATTAAAGCCCAGTTTATGATTTTTCATTGTCTTTTCAACTTTCCATTCATTAACCCGTGACTTCTGAAGATATGTCTTTCCACGGTGAGGCGGATTTTACGCTCTGTGTTTACTTTACTCTGTGTTTACAATCACAAAGAACTTTCCTGCGGGTGTTGCCGAACGGAACGGGAAGGGTATTACCCTTGCGTCAAAATTAATTGTTCAATTTAAAGCAAACTGTCAATACACTGCAACAGTATTACCAGTAATATTGCTGCAACGCGGGAGTCATAAATTATATAGCCTGAAATTCAATCTCACGAGAATCTGTGTGGTCCGCGTTCCACCCCAAAGGCGGTCGTTATGGATGACCGGAACTATTTTCCTGGTATGCTATATTTTTTCCGGTAATTCTAGCTGTTCCTTAATGGTTGGAAGGTTCTAGAAACTTAAAGTACAGGTACAAGAATTTTTGGATGACAAAAAATCGTGTCACCTTGGTCATCGTGGCCCAGGAAGTGCTTGAGAGCTGAATCTAATTCCGCCGGGAAAAGACATTTTCTGAACTGAGTTTACCATTCAGAACTTTGAGTTTCTATTCCCCCATATTTTTGCCATGAGCATCAACTGGCGTCCCTCGCTGTTTTGCCTCTTTCCATGCAGCCATCATTCATTTTGGGTGAATTCGACCTGGCTTCCAGCTTTTTTTGGACTGTCAAATGTTGTTTTGCCATCCGTGGAGACGGTGGAGGGTCCTTCATCGCAGAGCCCGCCTCGCCTGTCCGATTCAAGAACCTTTCTCACTTTTCTCACACACTAAAATTACCCAATAAAGGAACACTTTTGTTAAACCCTTTTGCTTTATTGCTAACCACATGTTTCCTTGAGCATTGTATTTTCCTCTTGATTTTTTGTTGCATCCACAAAAATTCAAGCTTTTGGGATCATTTGCATTCACCAATAGTTTGGAGATTTTTTGGAGAAGTGCTGCAAAAAGGAAACCATACCTAACCGATCTTCCTCCTATGTGTATTAGACTTACTGTGTAACGAGTGTAGACTGTACATTTGGTGTCTAAATCAAATCCACATTAAACAGAAAACAAAGAAATTATTCATGAAAATATGAAGCAGAAAGTTATTCCCGACATGGTCAAGACGCAGAAATAAATGGGATGCATAGAAAAACACACAGTGAATTACAACTTAAACAAAATTTACGGATCAACTGTTTTTCCAATAAACCGTTTTTGCAGGTCAAAAGTGACAAAATTGTGTGGAACGAATTACATTTGACCATGTCAAATCGTAACATACAGGCTACATTCACCAAGTCAGTGATATACGAAATGTAAAGGCACACAATCTTCACTGGTACAAGTTAATTTTGTACAACCTTACATTACGTATATTGTTAAACATTATATTGGTTCTGGAGTAAAGAGGTTCTACAGCCCTATGGTTCAGGAATGTGCACAAGGACTAACCAGTTAACCATCTATGTTTGCTTCGTGTAGCGTGTGGTATAACAACCTTTCGGGAATCAGTGCAACCTCGTGCCCCAATGTGCGTCTACGTCGTCCACCAATATTGCGGAACGTTGAATGGTGACTGCGGTATTCACATTAATGGCGCAGTGCTGGTTCATACTGGTAACGCCAGAGGAGAAACAACTGTTTGGCGACTTAAGTAATGCATTTAAAGAATATGCAATTGTGATAGAATGTCATCAGGAAATAAATGTACAAATTTGTGGCACCGTTAACCTTGAATAAATGTTACAAAGAGAATACCTATGCAATTACAAGCTGTAGTTTACAGTGCATACAAAACACAGGCCAAAACTGCAATTTGAGTCCATTGTAATGACAGTGTTAAACTCACATTTTTACCATTTTAACGCTACATACATGACCAATTAAATCTATGTACACCACAACCTTACAACACCATATATCTACTGTGATAATCATCAATGATGCCCACTCGGCTGGGTATAAAAAAATGAACAATACTTAACCCTTTCATTTTTAAAGAAACAAAATTACAAATCATGAGCTGGTACTCCAGGCTTGCCTGCCTTCTATCTCTTCGTATAGACTGATGCCGTGTACAAATGTTAGGTCAAGAGACTAGGTCAAGCTAGGTCCTTGCCTGTTGCAAACACGGAGGTGTGAGCTAACAACTGACTAAGTCGTGACTCTAGATTTTGTTTTCAACAACAGTCTTTTCCTGTGTGAGGCCTACACCAGCTGGCAATGATGGTTAATTGTCGCGTCCATTACTCCGGGTATTCTATTTGCACGTCTGCGGAGAAATCTTGTTCGGTGTCATCAAGGAAGTGATACCACTCTGATCGACGTTGTGAAAGTCGACGACAACAACTGGCGCATTCTGTCGCGATGCATTCTCCCCGGCGACAGCAGCAACCGTGCCTCCACAAAGCCTTCGCTCCAGTCCACAGTAAACTCACTGCAGCAATGAATGCAGAAAGAGATGACATTTTCTCTTAAGTATTTGCCAGAACGTTTTTCTTTTTGCATGGTTTTTATCGACAGACAATGAGTTATCCATAACATTAATTTTGATTTGCATGCTGTCTTAAAGAATTTAATCATTAAGCTTATAAACAAGATCGTGGGAAAAAGATTCTTACCCACGACAAACACAATAATGCTGAGGTTCAGACACACAAGAATGACAGACAGAACTTCCTTTCTTTCCTCGCTGGATTGGCTCTGTTCACTGGGCAAGAGAAGCAGCGACGCTGCCAGCAGGTTCAAGAAGATGGTACCCAGGGAGCACATCTGCAGGCGATGCTCTGCGGCATCCTTCATGGGCTTGACGTAGGCGTGCAGGAGCAGAAAGCCGACGGAAATGACGATGGTTGCGAACATGGTAAAGTGGTCGTCGGGGCCGTACAGCAGCACAAAGAGCGTTTGGACGATTTTGCGAGCAAGTTCCAAGATCTCCCAGAACCAGAACTGCGGCTTGTAGTTTTCACACAGGAAACTTTTCCAGGTGAATTCATCCTGATTTGCTGGTTCCAAATGCAGAAGTGGCTCATCGTCTTCAGCCAGGTCAGGGTTTCCATGATTTTCACCAACATGACCGGCATTTAAACTATGAGCCCCACCAGCAACATCAAGCAGAGGCCGATCCTCACTTTCCCGTCTCCCACATTCATCTCTGGTAGACTGCACAACGTCTTCTGATTCCAACAAGATACCCGGAATGCCCTTTGCCCGTTTTCTATTGGTCCACCACAAGAGGAGAAGCAACACCAACGGAAAACCAACAACATAAGAGAGGGCGACTTCGGCGGCGTGGTTATAAGAAACATGCTGCCGTGTTCGGCAGTCAATCGAGTAATCAGCCCGAAGTCTAGTGACGCTTACAGAGTCGTCCTCGTTTACATAAAAGAGTTGACATCCAGAGGGTAACAGGGTGAGTATCACACTGGACAAGCTTGGATAGGAAACAAAAAGCAGAATGACCACAAACAAGTAACACCTCTGCTTAGTTTTGGCTACAAGACCTGTTCGTTTTTCAACAGGCATATTCCTTGTCTTCAAGTAACACTTGGTCAAACTGTAATAACAACAGGCCGCGAACATAACGAGTGCCACAAAACCAGTGCCGACCAGGAACTCAATGTAGATTTCAGGATAGGTGAAGCTTGGGAGATAACATCTGGGACTGATTATTAACCGCATAATGTTCACCTCTAGCAGCCTAAAGAGAGAGCCGACACTCGTCAGTATCCTCGGCCATGAAATTTCTTCCAAAGCCGAGAATATCTCTCCCATGACCTGGTAAAACCCCAGTAGAATTTTCCCCCGAGCCAGCAGCACGCTGACTGGAGATCGGCCGTTCCTTCGGCCCTTGTGTATTTGCCAAGCGGTGACTGTAACGATCACAGCAGTGACTGTCAACACCAAGAGGACCTCAAGGAGGAACCACCACCACTCAGGACATTTGAAGCAGTGGTCAAACCACGGGTAAAAAGACGGACTGCACTGGGCGCAAAGCCACCCCGTGTAGCCTTCCGCACAGGTGACGTTAATACCGCCCATCTCAGCGTTGACGCACGACTCACTACGAGGACATCGATGGACTTTAGGCAACACGCCTAGAAACCTCGTGCTCTCTTTGTTGTATTTGTTGGTCTCTGTGAGCACATTTTGGACGAATCGTTGATAAGATTGATAGTTGTCAGCCCTGCCCCAGTCCCAGGTCCACCAGAATCCAGGTAACAGATGTTGGTATTCACCTGAGCAGTTGACTCCTTCGTTTGGGCAGAGTTGGCATTCACCGAACCGATCTGTACGGAAGAAGTTATCAAGACAAGGACAAGCACGAAAGCCAGCGTGGAGGCTTTTATTGGTGCCCGTTGGACACACCGTACAGTTGGCAGGACTGGTACCAGGATGGGCCTGTGGCGTAACGTAGGTCCCACTGTTGCATCTTTGGCAGTTGATACCTTGAGAGGTGTTCGCAACTTGGCCGGTCTTGATTTGGTAAAATCCACCTGTGTGCCAGAGAAAAAATACAAAAGCGATGTAAGATGTCAAAAACAGTAACACCTATGGAAAACCTCCGATTACACACTGAGGAAATACATGTTTTTTTACGAAAGGCTGTATACCTGGTGGGCATGCTATGCAACTGTTGTTTGTCCACGAAGTTCCAAACGTACCCTGGGGGCAGGGCGTACAGTCCCACTGGCTGTGTTTGCTTTTTCTGCAGTTAAATCCCGACAGGCTCAATATCTCCGCTAAATCCTTGGGCACACCTATGGGCAGGGCGAACCCGTCTCCAACTAATTCGCTTTGTGAGAAGAGACGGGGAAAACAGACCGAAGTTACATTGTTTACCAAATTCATTAGAGTTTGCGTTTCCGTTTCCACAGACACATTCAGACTTCCATCATACGTTACAGGTGATTTAATCATTATTGACTTCAAATTAATGATCTCTCCATTACTCACATTGTTAGATCAGTCCTATTCATCAGTGGTACAAATTCTAAAGTATTCTCGATTGCTCTGAAAAGAAAAATGCATTAACAGGCTTACACTCGTGAAATGATCCTTTTGTTCAAAGGACCCCCTTAAAGAAAATTTCATATCTCCAAGGATCTTGAAAGTGAATTTAATTAAAACAAGATGAATTTTGTAGAAATATCATGTTTCATCTTTTGGGAAACTTTCTAACTTGGATGGATTTCTTATTATCAGTAAAAGAAACTCTGACCATCTAGGTTTGACATAGTAGTTAAAGGTATACTATGGAGGTACATATTACCTAATTTAAGTACAAAGCAGACTTACATGTAACTGTCTTTGCCAAGATCTTGCCAAACAGTTTCAGGAATTCTCCTCAAGTTGTTGCCATACAAAGATCTGAAATTCAAATATACAGTAAAATAAAATAAAATAAAATAAAATAAAATAAAATATAATATAAAATAATATAATATAAAATAATATAATATGAAATAAAATAAAATAATATAAAGTAAGATAAAATAAATAAAATAAAATAAAAAAATAAAATAAAATAGAATAAAATAATAAAATAAAATAAAATAATAAAATAAAATAATAAAATAAAATAAAATAAAATAAAATAAAATAAAATAAAATAAAATAAAATAAAATAAAATAAAATAAAATAAAATAAAATAAAATAAAATAAAATAAAATAAAATAAAATAAAATAAAATAAAATAAAATAAAATAAAATAAAATAAAAAAAAATAATAAAATAAAATAAAATAAAATAAAATGGAAAGTTTATAACTTAGAAGCACTACATTGCAAAAATCAGTGTTCATGTTTAAACGCCTTTTAAACGCCTTCTTGGTAACACTTTATGGACTCGTTGTGGTGTCAATAAATCCAAAGCTACATACGTTTAATTTTTAAACAGATACATAGTGATGTGTTAGTAAATTTAGACAAAGTGACACACTTCGGTGTTTATGACAGGGCATAAAATCACGGTTATCGGATGATAACATTTTCTTAACACAAAAACGTTTATGTCCACAAAAGGCGTTTAATTTTGAACGGTTACATGCCTATAGTTAGTGCAAAGACGCGTTCATAATTGGCGTTGGTTTTTGCGGTGTAAGGACGGAGGCAACGACTCACACGTAATCGAGAGTGTTGTTCCTGGTTGCAAATGACCGCTCTCCTAAGGACGACAGTTGGGACTGGAATAAGTATCTGGCAAAATAATCCATCCAATTTATTGGTTTGGTTTGGAAAAGGAATTTTGATAGTACGTGCGTTGTAATTGGATGAAACCTACGTGTACGAACCTCAGTTGAGAACTGGTTTTATTTAGATCATAAACATTATACCTGCGTTTTCTCCGACAAAATGCCACTCTAAACTTTTTTTTTCTCTCTTTTCAGTCAGAAATTCAGCTAGTGTAGTGTCTGATGTTGCCGTTAAAACTGTTCATACTCACAGACGCGTCAGTTTGGTATCATGAAACAGCCAGTCCACTAGTTCAGTGATTGGATTGTCAAATAGCATTCTGCAAGATACAAGAATATTCCGGATCATTACAGGTTTTAAAACTACAGTTTAAAAGTCGAAAATGAAACAGCATCATCTGCAGTCAAAAGACATGGGTAGGGCTTCCTCTGCTGGGGGATCCCTCTTCTTCCTGTGGTGTAGCGGCCAAACTCATTTTTGATTTCTAACCGATTGAGGGCGCTATAAGCGGGGACCATAAAAACAGCACTGAAAGCAAGATAGCTCCATCACGTTTTGCATCTTACAGATTTTGATTCGCCAATCCTGCCGAAGTTTATTTAACGGTTGGAGCTCATTATTCTCAGGATTCTCATATTAAATCAAAGAATTTGATTAAGTAATTACTGGGTTATTTATAGTCTTGTATAAGCCGAAACTCACTCATTTAGGCCATGCTGTTACATCGGTGGAATACTTTATTGTAAATGGTAAATAATACAGATACGCACATGGGGGGCCTACATATTGGAGCTATAGTCAAAGTTATGGGGTTTCGTATTGTCTAACTTAAATATTGGGCATCATATTCTTTTAGGGGAACTTAGATACATGTATTAGTGTCACTTAGATACACCTAAGTGCAAGTTATAATTTAGGTCGAAGTAAACATTGGGTGCATGTATATTTACATGTTCAAAGTGGGCACACGTACATGTATTATTATCACCTGGACATGGGATGTACCGTACTCTTGATTTATGCTTTATATTTAATTTTATTTTAGTCAATCTGTGCCTGTGCCTGTGCATCAAGCTGTATACATGAACAAGAAGAGAAGCATTAAACATCTGGATCTGACGTGCACACTATACATGTACAGCATTACGTGTGTATCCTTTGGAAGATTCATCATTGACGTTTAGCATCAACATGGATAAGGGGGCGGACAACATTAACGCACTGGGAGCTACAAGCCATGAGCATGAGAAAGTTGACACACACAGTGGAGACACTGCACTTCATGAATCATCGCGGGCACGAATGCAAACCGAAAAAGGACTTGCCTATCGAAAGGACATGAAAGCAAAGCGTGTGTCAGAGCTATTCAGGCAAATAAAGTCAAACACAGAAAGGCTTGAATTTGAAACAGGCCATCGAGATGGCAAGATTGAAGCTGAAGCTGGAAGAAGAGGAGCTAAATTTGACTACAAAAATGGACATTGTTGAAGCAAAAGAAAGGGCTTTGGACAGTTTTGAGTTTCAATCTAATGCAGGTTCAGTTATTAAGAATCCAAATTCAGTTAAACAGCTCACTGAGAATACTGTGTTAGTAGCAGTGCAACCGGTTAACCAGTCAGATTTAGTAGACCAGACTAATGGTGGTCAGTCTACACTAAATGTGAATGCTCATTGTTTTGTACCAGAGAGTCATAACCAAAGTAGTAGTAGTGCACAAGTACAAGGTAAACAGAGTAGTAATGCTAGTGTACAGTGCAAAAATCCATCAGTGCCATTGCACGCCAGAACATGTAATAACCATTCTGTTTCAGGTGAGAGTGACAAGCACTGTGGCAACAACCGAAGTGAAACTGCCACTTCAGGTGACAACATCCTTCTCTCTGTTGTTCAGAAACTGAAAAGACCCATCCCAGAGATCAAGCGGTTTAGTGGAGATCCAACTGACTACCGACAGTTTATCCGGCAGATCAATACGGAAGTGGCAGTACACACCGAAAATGACGACGAGCGACTGAGCTACTTGGAGTAATTCACTACAGGAGAGGCAAACAGAATTGTCTCAGGTTTTAGCCACCTTTCCGCTGAGCAAGTATATCCAGCAAGTGCAGTCAAGATATGGAGATATGCATCTCATGACCAACTCCTTCATTAAGAAAGCACTCGATTGGCCATGTGTTCGTCCAGACAACCCCAAAGCACTTGATGATTTCTCCATCCTACTGGTGGAATTTGAAAATGCTGTGAAAAGCATCCAAGCAGTAAAGGTCCTTGAGTATCCAGACAACATGAGGAAGTTGGTCGGAAAACTACCATCATATCTGCATGACAGGTGGAGAAATGTTGTTCGGAAAACCAAAGAAAAGGGGGAAACCATCCAATTTAGCCAACTTGTAAGGTTTGCAAAGGAAGAAGCGAAGAAGGTGATGGATCCGACATATGGCAGAGACGCACTGATTCAAGACGCAAAAGGCAAAGGTGCGAAGCCCATCACCAAGTACACAAATCGTTCAAAGGGTAGCTTCGCCATAGAGGTCTCAAGTGCTGAGCCAAGGCAGACAGGGTGCAACAAAGAAAGAGACAAAGGGCCAACTGCACTGACATCTGACAAGCAAGAAGCAAGAAGAACTGCAGTAACTTCAGTCGCTTTACTGACAAGTGCAAACGTCTGTCTAGTTTGCCTCCAACTGAATGGACAGACTATGTAAAGGCCAAAGGTCTATGTTTTGGATGTCTTAAGTGAGGACATCAGAGCAAGGAGTGCCGTTGCAGATCCGTGTGTGATGTTTGCAAACTGCGACATCCAACCTGTCTTCACGATGAAAGCAGAGCTCCCAAGTCAGAGCCACAGCCTAATCCAGATGGTGGCAAAGGCGAAAGTGCAAACTTCGCAGAGCAGGCAGGAGGTAACACAAGGGCCGGTCAGCAGGGTCAATGTACGATGGCAATTGTACCAGTTCAAGTCAGATTCAAAGATGGTATAAAAGCTGTAAAGACGTACGCTAAAGACGTGGCTCAACAGCTTGGAGCAAGTGGTCCATGTAAGTCCATTACTTTAGACACCATGGGGAAGCCGTACTCAATGAAGACATATCACATCGAGGGACTGAAGCTTAGTGACTTGGACGTGAAGAATGAGATTGATCTTCCAGTCACATACACGAAAGGCACAATTCCGGTTTCCAATTCGCCATGTCCCAAGGACAGATGACATCTCGAAGTGGGATCACCTGAGAGACATCAGTTTGCCAGAAATAGATGCAGACATTGGACTCCTGCTTGGCAATAATGTGGCAGATGCTTACACTCCGTTTGATCTGAAGACAGGTCCAGCAGGTAGCCCTTATGCTGCAAGAACAATGCTTGGTTGGGTGATTTGGAATCTAGTGAGAGACGAACAAGTACAGAATGATATAAGTTGTAGCTTCATTGTGAACAAGGCTGAGGTCACAGCAATAACAGAAGTAGACCAGCTGAAGCATCTGGAAAAACTAGTTCGAGAAACTATCAATATGGACTTCCCTGAGAGGCTCATTGATGACAAGAAAGAGTATTCTCAGGAAGACGAGCGATTCTGGGATTTGGTGAACGAGCATATCACAGAGATGGTCACTACTCTATTGGCTTACCATTCAAAACAGATGGTGTGAAACTACCTGACGACAAGTCCATGGCATTGAAGCACCTAGACGGCTTGAAGCGTAAGCTGCAGAGAAGCAGTGCGCTCCATGATGACTACGCAGAGTTCATGTCAAAGATCATAAGTAAAGGCTATGTTGAGCAAGTTCCATTGGAAGACTTACAGCGGGCAGATGGCAAGGTGTGGTATATTCCACATCATGCGGTGTACCGTCCACGCAAACCCGGCAAAATTGGGTGGTCTTTGACTGTGCTGCTTCATACTTGGGTACATCTTTGAACAGCATTTTGCTACAAGGACCCGATCTCACAAATAGTTTGGTTGGCGTACTACTGAGATTCCGCCAAGAAGAGGTAGCCATAATGGGAGACATAGAGGCTATGTTTTTTTAAGTGCAGGTTCCAAAAGGAAGACCGTGACTGCCTTCGATTCTTTTGGTGGCCGAATGCAGATCTTGAAGAACAGCCAGTTGCGTATCGCCTGAAAGTCCACCCCTTCGGAGCAGTGTCGTCGCCTAGTTGCTCAGGTTTTGCCCTTAAGCAGACTGTAGAGGACAATGTTGACCACTTTGGAAGGGCTTCATGTGAAGTAGTAGAGAGAAGATTCTATGTGGACGACTGTCTTGTCTCTGCTGGTACAGAACAAGAAGCTGCTCATTTGATCAAGAGTACCACAGCCTTGTGTAAAGAGGGTGGTTTTTGTCTGACAAAGTGGATGTCAAATAGCCCTCAGGTTCTGCAGACGGTGCCAGTAGAGGAACGGGCAAAAGACATCAGAGAGCTGTCGATAGAGAACCAGAGTCTTCCCAATGAACGAGCTCTAGGGGTGTATTGGTTTGTTGAATTAGACGAATTGGGGTTCAGAGTCAAGCTGCCAGATTTGCCTGCTACTCGACGAGGAATACTGTCCATCACGAGTTCAGTATATGACCCCTTGGGCATTGCAGCTCCGTTTGTGTTGAAGGCCAAGCTTCTCCTTCAAAGTCTTTGTCAGCGAAACTGAGGATGGGATGAAGAAATCCAAGGTGACGATCTTCAAATCTGGAATCAGTGGTTCAGCGAGGTGGAAGACCTAGATCAGCTGAGGATCAGGAGATGCTACAAGCCATCAGGGTTTGGCAAAGTTGTAAGCTGTCAGCTTCACATGTTTTCAGATGCCAGTGATGTAGGCTACGATGTGGCTGCTTATCTGCGGCTTGTTGATGAAGTTGGGAGTATCTGCTGTTCTCTTGTCATGGGAAAGGCAAGGGTTGCTCCATTGAAGAAGATAACTATTCCGCGTATGGAATTGACAGCAGCCACTATTGCAGTTAGACTTGGCAAACTGCTCACTCAAGAGCTTGGCTACGATATACAAGAAACCTACTACTGGGTAGACAGTATAACGGTACTGCGATACCTTGCAAATGAGAGTTGTCGGTTCCAGACTTTTGTCGCTAATCGGCTTGCAGTCATCAGAGATGCTTCCAACTTGAAGCAGTGGAAGTACGTGAATACCAAACTCAACCCTGCCGATTGCGCAACACGAGGTCAGTCAGTGAAGAAGTTTCTTCACTGTTCTATGTGGTTTGAGGCTCCAGCCTTTCTGTCGCAGCTGGAAACAGAATGGCCCCAGCAAGATGCCCGTGTCACCCAACTACCTGATAATGACCCTGAGGTGAAGAAAACCGTACTAATGGCTACAGAGTCACCTACCAGTCCGGTTGACAGACTTCTTGAACACTATTCAGATTGGACCAGACTAAAACGAGCAGTTGCTTAGATACTGGTTTGGATGGAGCACCTCCAAGACAAAGTGGCCGCACGCAAGAAGTTGAGGCAGAACTTAGAGAAGAAAGAACCGATTCCCTTGTGTAATTCAACAAAGTCTGAATCAAGCCAGGGCAGAGTTGAGCAAACTCAAGAGGCCAGAGATTCGAGCCATACTCGGCTTACCACAGATAACTTTGAGGCTGCTGAGAGGGTTGTGGCGTACTATGTCCAGCAGAAACACTGGAAGGACGAAACCAAGCAGAGGGAAAGCCACTCTCAACAGTAAAAAGTCTTCTTCATTAAGAAAGCTTGATCCGAAGCTTGTACGGGGCTTTCTGCGGGTTGGTGGTCGGCTTTGTAGAGCAGATGTTGAGTTTGGGTCCAAGCACCAGATATTGCTGCCAAGGGACTCGCCTTTGTCCAAGTTGATTCTTGAGCACGTACACAAGTCATTTGGACACTTGGGCAAGAATTCTATACTAGCAGAGCTTCGCCGACACTACTGGATAATTGGAGCACCATCTATCATCAAAGGTATCGTCTCGAGGTGTGTTATTTGCCGAAGATACCAGGCCCCAGCTGAGCAGCAGAAAATGGCCAGTTTGCCGCGAGAGCGCCTTGCACTGAATGAGCCTCCATTCAGCAGAGTTGGGATGGACTATTTTGGTCCGTTTGATGTAAAACGTGGTAGAAGTGTCGTTAAGAGATATGGGGTCATATTCACATGTTTGACTTCACGCGCTGTCCATCTTGAACTGGTGCACTCACTAGATACGAGTTCCTGTATCAACTCAGTTCGACGAGTTCGACCAGTTAAGAGCATTCTGTCTGACAACGGAACCAATTTACTTGGGGCCGAGCGCGAGATGCGTGAGGAGATGAGTACGTGGAATCAGCAGAAGATCCAGACAACTTGTCACAGAAAGGCATAATCTGGCAGTTTAATCCTCCAACAGGGGCCCATTTCGGAGGAATATGGGAGCGGTTGATTCGAAGTGTCCGGAAGATCCTCTACTCCTTGCTGCGAGAACAGAGAGTCCAACTAAGTGACGAGTCTCTCTAATTCGTCCTGTAACAAAGTCGTGTCTCCTAGTTGAAAGCAATACTTAGGAGTTACTTAGGAGTTAGCAGTACCTACTCATATTTGTGTGTTGTTACATGTTTTCAGCAGGGCTTATGCTTTAAGGGTTATAATTTAGGTCGAAGTAAACATTGGGTGCATGTATATTTACATGTTCAAAGTGGGCACACGTACATGTATTATTATCACCTGGACATGGGATGTACCGTACTCTTGATTTATGCTTTATATTTAATTTTATTTTAGTCAATCTGTGCCTGTGCCTGTGCATCAAGCTGTATACATGAACAAGAAGAGAAGCATTAAACATCTGGATCTGAAGTGCACACTATACATGTACACCATTGCGTGTGTATCCTATGGCAGATTCATGTGGGGTTTGGTTTATTGTGTGGTATGGTTTGGTTTGGGCTTTGTCTTGTCTCACTGGAGTAGCTGGGGCACTGCACTCCTCTGGGTAGTCAGCTTTTACTCGGGAATTTGTTATTTTTGTGGGGGGGATGTTGCCATGCATATGTAGGCCTAGTGTGCTGATACACGTTACTCTAGTTTTGACATAGACCTATATCATGAGGTTCTTAAAACAGCTGTCCATTATTCAAATTCATCGACAAAGTCTAATTGCGTGGGGGGTGGGGTTGTTAGCGGGGGGACTGTCCTTTGTGGTAACTCCCATCCCCCTGTTTTGTCTAATTTTTCTTTAAGAAGTATTTCAGGTGAATTGAAAAATGTTGAACTCACATATATCGAAGCGATCGAAGTCCTCTGAACACCCCCTCATGCAGAACACTGATTCTGTTTCGTTGCAAGTAGAGATTACGGAGGCCTGTCTGTGACCGGAAAAGTCCAGTGGGGATAAAAGTCAGCTGATTGGATGATATGTCCCTAAAATGACACACAGAAAATGAATCAAAGAGAGGATGTGTCCAGAACTCTCTGCTGGCAAGGAAATCCAAACAAATATTTGATGCATACAGTGGCAGAAGTTACATCTGAATGGGAGAGGGGAGTCAGGTTGGCGTAGTCTTTCTTTCCTCGCCTTCCAACTCTGCGGTCTGGGTTCGAATCCGGCTCAGTCCACATGTGGATAAAGTTTGCAGTCCCCACACCTGAATCCGTGGGTTTTCCCCGAAACATCTGGGTTTTTTCCCCCACTGCTAAAACTGAGCATTTCTTCAATGTATTCTTCACTCATTATCGTCCTGTAATTTGCGCTAAATGCACTATTGGGTGAATAGATATAATGAATAAATGAGTCATCTCTACTCAAAAGAGACTACACGTTCTGGTTTACCTATGATTTTCAAAAAGGTTTATTCATATCTTTTATTAATGGTTGCAATTTACTTAACAAATGAAAATCAGAAAAAATTAAAGGGAAGCTCATGCACACTTCTCTTGA
The DNA here is from genome assembly GCF_054643075.1 of Acanthaster planci. Taxonomy (NCBI): domain Eukaryota; kingdom Metazoa; phylum Echinodermata; class Asteroidea; order Valvatida; family Acanthasteridae; genus Acanthaster; species Acanthaster planci. The sequence continues at coordinate 12,493,500 of NC_141787.1, read as the reverse complement.
ATAAAACGGAAACCATGAACTTCTTACAGCGTTAATATTGAAGTGTAGTTAAACGTATCCTCTGGCAGACCTTCAGAAACGAGTCTGTTGTTGGACAGTTTACTGCAAAGTTAAAAAGACTTCCGTGTCATCGTGTGTCTCTGGTTGTAACTGATACAGGGGTCCGAAATGAAAGATGTCACTTTGCGTGAGGAGATCCGGCGTTACACAGTTGCGTTCCTCCTCAAAAATGACACCTCCGTCGGGTGTTTGAATTTATAAAAACAGAACTCAGCCAAATTTGTACGCTGAAATAAGTTAGTTTCTTTCAAGGGTTGTCACAGTAACAAAAGAAACTGCAGGAAGCTTCATCTTAGGTTCTTGTGCGTGAAAGAAATGGGCAGCAAGCTTTTCTCTTTTAATTTTAGGTTCTCGTGGTTTTTCAAAAGGTGTGATCGTGTGATCGGTCAAGCGATCAATTTGGAGTTTGAACTTCAAGACAAACGCGCTGGAGTCGAGCTGGAATATTTCAGTCATCAAAACTGGAAGTGAAGTCTCGAAGTACAAATTGATTCTAAATCCCAACCAAAAATTCTGTTTAATTTGCAATTTTATCGATACGGCCTATGATGTTGCTCTTTAAGAGAACACTTACATTGTTCCAATTTCTGTCAAATTTTCAAACATGTTGCTTGGCAGAGACGTCAGTTCGTTTTTGTCTAAATACCTAGAAAATATATAGGAAAATATACCTGTTAAATTTTCAAAGAATTATTCACAAGCCGGACTACCTGTAACCAAAGAAATTTATTTCCCATTCAGTTTTTTGCGAATTTCCACTAACCAGAAACATTTTGAAACGAAACCAGTGTAGGGAAACATGAGTAAGTGAATTCGAAAAAGTGGAAACATTGGTCTATTTTAAATCTACAGAGTGCTCTCGTTTCTTTACCCACGATATCCCAATAATTGGCGTACAATAAAATCGATATCTAAGTCACTCACAGCTCCTTGAAACCTTTGATTCCGTGAAATGCTCCCGGGGAGACGCGTCGTAGATTATTTCTAGTAAATATACTGCAGATAAAACACACACGGGAATGGTTTTATGTTTTAGATAACACATTATAGACTAACAATTTGTGTTAGGCCGGTTCACAGGCAAAAAAAAGGAACAAGAAAAAAGGATCCCGACTACTTTGAGAGATCTTTACAGGAAACTACCAAGATTGTTTGACCTTTTCTCCCGTCTTGAAATTTTTCTGAAAATTCATTTCGCTGATTTTCAGGATCGTGTTGTCAATAATTAACTAATATTGGGCGAGTGCATGTCAGTCTCTTTTCTTTTTATCGATTCTATCAATTGAATTCGATTCAATTAAAAAAAAACTCTTTTTACATTCATCCCCAATTTCGTAGAACATCACTTAGAGTTACTTTTAAAAATACTAACAAGCGAGGATTTGGATTTCAAATGAAGTATCACTGAATGGGAAAGAACCATAATCTTGTCATATTTCTATACACCTTGCCCCTTTGGAGGTATTGTGGGTTGTTTGTTTAGCAAGCAAGGTATTTTCAGGTTGCTTCCCTCTTTGTCAACCGTACACCAAGTACGACCACAGACTTGCACCATCAATCTCAGCCGCATACACGAGCATATCCGCAACACACGTTATTCGCAATTCCACCCTATTTCTGCATTCAGAAAATATAATCGCCCACACTAACCAACCACATTTTGGGTATACATAACTCCAACCTGCAATCAGGTAACTTACAAGGAGCAAACCGCCCACACCGGATAGCCAACAGTCAACAGACTTGTTTCTGTCAAGACTTATCACCCGACAACATAGTCGCTGTCAAAGGCAATCGAGACTCCAACACCACCAAGCTACATCCACACCAGGGTACGTTAACCTGGGCCACACCATTCTCTCAAATTCTACAGCTCTTTTCTGGGAAGGTGGAAGAAACTCAAAAATCGAATGGCACTAGTCTTGAATGCTGGTGAAGTCGTCCCCGAGTCATGTCGTCCCCGTGTCAAATCGTCCCTAAGTCAAGTCGTCCCCCGTATAAATAATTAAATTATAATTTTACTACGGCAATTTACTTGGGGGGGTAATTTTTTCTTTCAATTTTTTACTGCGGAAACTAACTTTGGGGGGATAATATATTGCATTTTGACTTTTTCTTTCACTGCAGTAATTTATTTTGGGGGTTATTAACTTTTTGTACTTTTCCAGTTTTTGCTGGGGGAAATTTATTTATTTCTTTGTCTTTTATTGGGATTTTTGGCTTGATCTTCACATTTAACATCATTTGATTAACTGTGATCACATTTTATCGACTTTGACGGGATTCTAAGTGGATTATAGCCAACCAATCAAATTACAGACGAATCGAGGGTGAAAATGAGCAATAGAAAAATTTGCATGAGAAGTATAACACAGAGCGTCCCCAGCTCAGTTGTCGGCCTGTATGCCACACCTGAGCTGCCGTGAAACACCACCTTCGTCGGCGAAACGTCAAAAGGGTGGCCGTGCGCATTGAGCCTTGCCGCTCGGACAAAGGTTGTAGCTCAATTGGAGTGCTCACTCACACACCACTGACGGGGAACCCCAATTACATGTATACCGTAATTGATCGATAAGTAACAATTACAAGTAACTTCATTTTACAAGAGACTTATCACAAAATACAAATTTAATACAATCATTACAAAATTTCTTTCACGATACGCTCTTAAAACAACCTAGTCAAAATGTTAACTGATTTTCCTAGTAATTTAAAATTACTAAAATTCATTTCCGCATTACTGATTTCATAAAGTTATTCAAATAAACTGTAAATGACCACTGGAAGATTTGAAACTGTTTGAAGATGTTTTGACAATTCAAAGAATAGGCCTATGTGCTGTTACATTGGCACACACCAGGAATGGCCTTTTTAATTAATATATGTGGCACGTCTTGGTTACTGTAGATATCAAAAGCCGCCAGCTCGAGCTGCGGAGAACGAATGAAAATTGTGAGTACATGTACAAGTCTCTGTCTTGTTTTTTTCTCTTCTACATGTGGTTGAGGCACCTTCAAAGAAAATTACATTGACGGACAACACTTGTAAGAACTAGTGGGGGACGACTTGACCCGAGGACAATTTGAGTTGGGGACGATTTGACCCGGGGAAGACTTGACCCGGGTTTCAATTTTGGGGAACGACTCGACTCGGGGATGTTTCCTGTTACCCTACTCTTCACCAAGCCACAACTACACCTCAACCCGCAACTTGTTTGACTACTTCATTCGGCCAAAGCCCCAACCAAGAGGCGTGAAGAGGAAGCACCCGTACTGATATTTTTCAAGACCACGTACCACATCTCTAAAGAGAATACTCCTAGCCTCTGCTGTCTTATGACCTTAATAAAGGATTGGACTCACAAATGAACAAACTTCCGGACAATGATTTTCCCGTTTCTTGCCACAGCTTCAATTATTTATTATTTTGCCAGATACCGAATCTGTTCTGGGCAAGCTGGCATCAGTCACATGGGCTGGTAGGCCCCAAAACATACATCAAACAAAGGACTCCCACGTCCGATGTACATGATGTACATCTATTGTCATTCGGCTTACAGGCCAATCATTAATGAATGGGCTCCCAGGCCCGAGGAATAATCATGAAATAATGGAATGATCCATCCAACCTTTTAGGGTCAGCGCTGGTTGTGCTATGGAACATACAGCACCCCACGCCCTTGGGTACATAAGAGGGGGTGGCTGACCCTTTACAAATTACAGTGTATTATGGTAAACATCAATGTCAACAATAATCTCATTGGTACAATGTATCATAACAGTAAAGATACTTGTCATGTCTTGTATGTATTAGGAAGTGGCTATCTTCGAATCCTGGAAAACGCCACTAAAACCTAAATAACTTCAAAAAAGGCATGTGCTGGGGCAGTGGTGGGCAAATTGACCCAGCTTGCCAACAAGCTGTGACAGAACGATCCTCACATGAGAATTTCCCTCCTAAACTAGCATTGCCTGACAGAAGTAATCTGACCCCTTGCCTGATTGGCTAAAACAGTGGACTGTGATTGGCTACCAGTTAGTGCATAGTAACTCTGATTGGCCCACATTATGAATAATTAGTGCTAGAATCCTCTTCAGAATCCACCTTTTGTGAAACCTTTAATTTTCAAACTTTCATAACTGCAAGAAAAGGGGAACAATTGAATGCAAACTGGTGCAGATTTGTGGGGGATCTATGGCAGTTTTCTGGATCCATGAATATAACCACACAAGGCAGTACAGATTTTACAGCTTTCTTCTAACCAGGAAAAACTGCATACATACTTGTGATCCCACCTTATGCATAAAGAGTTGGGCTGAGTGCAAAAAGTATGACATCTGCCAGGAAGTGTGTCAGCTGTCTAGGGCAGTGCACATAGGACTATGTGCCTATATCTGATACAGTGAGATTCTTCAAACCATGCAAAGCAATAGATCTGTGTTCCACCAAGTATAAAAGGTTCTGTCAAAATACATGCACTGTGACAGAACATCGTATAACCAAAGCCCCCAAGTATTCCCAGTAATTTCACTTCACACATAGTGAATTGAGGAATACAACCATATACCCTGAACGATATTCCTTATAGCTACCTATCCAAACTCAAAGCAATGGCAAAAAAATTGAATTAAATTAAAAATAAATAAATAAACAAATAAATAAATAAATAAATTTAAAAAAAGAAAGAAAAGAAGAGAACACACAGTCAGTGGAAAAAGAACTGTTTCCCCACAACATGCCGAACTAAGGTCAAGATCACCAAATCCAACCGGATAAGTTTAATAGCAGAAAATTTGAAACCTTCATAATCAACCTATCCAAAGCGACACTAACAAACCACCCGATCCGACTACCCACCGCTACTTATAAGTGAGACCTGAGCAGCAAAATAGCCTGCAATGACTGGGATGCTAATATATTTTCGTATGATGTAATAGTAGGCAAACCTATAAGTGAGGCTAATATTGGTCATGTTCTTATGTCCGCTCATAATCCAATTCTCGGACATAAACAGGCTAGATTTGTTACATATGCTCCAACCAGGAGTTATTGCAAGTCACCAGACACGAAGTGTCACAGAATGGGAAATTACTATTATCTTTTAAAACTTTTCACACACCTAGACATTTCCGTCCGATAGCTATCAGTCGTCAAGCTATATTGTAACGACAAGCAGCCGTCTTAGGTAAAGATTGAATCCTATATTGGCTTCTTTTCCCGATTTTCACTAACGGTTACAAAAGTGTGAGCTGTAATGACCCGGTAGCAATATTTTTCTGCAGTATTTTACAGGACGCTTAATCAGTCGATATTCAGTTTCATATTCTAATGCCAGATTCAAGTGTCGTATATACTTACAGAGTTTGCATTTTGTAGGGATTCTTTCGTTTCGTCCCATTGAGAAACAGCCCAGATGGAATTTCCTCCAACTTACAGTTAGAAAAAACCCTGCATTGCGAACAAAGATTATAAAATGTTAAACGACGCCAATCGCTCCAACGCTTAAACGAGGGAGTTTGGATGACATTAGTGTGAATGCTTACACAACATAGGGATTCCGTGTCCTCCCAAAGGTGTGTGACCTTAAAACCTTCAAGTTATTTTGTTCCATCCTCCTAATTGAACAAATTAAACAAAAAAAATTGATAAATCAATCGCAGTGTAGAACCAAAGTAATGTCTCGTGTATTCGTATAACCATATATGAACGTTTCTATTCCTCAGCAAATTGAATTTACTTTCAAATTCCTAAATAATGGTTGTCAGTTCATTAAAGTCATAGAATACAGACTTGGTTATTGTTTTGGTTGTTTTTGTTTTAATAGGGTTTGTGTTAAATTTTTCGGGGTGATGGCGGTGGAATGAGTGTTTATTCTGTACGTTTATTCTGTGACCTTTTTAATGTAACTTTGGTGTTACAATAGAGAGAACTTACTGAGGAGTGGAGTAGGGATGCTCATACAGGAAAAATGCCTCATAGCACACTCCATACAGTTTAACATTTTGTTTTTGTGTGTTTTGCGTTTGTGCATGTGATTGTTTTTTGTTATTCCTTTCGTATACGGAAATTGACCGACGAGCTAAAAATATACACCAAAGATAACAAGATTTTACTCACAAGTTCGTAAACTGCAATCCTTCTGTGATAACTGGTCCAAGTTCTTCAATAGCGTTTTTTCTCAAAGTCCTGAAAAACGAAACAGGTATAACACAGGCTCCCATTAGGCAGCTTGTAAAATTGTTAAGGGGATGGTGGCATTTCTAAAGTGAAACTAACTTCACTTAAAAAGCCTTACCCGACTGCATACGGTACTGATTTTTCTGTTTTAAAATTCAATGATTGCCGACTTACAAATTATAAATATTCGTTGGTCCCGCAAGTGCTCCAGGCTGTACTTCCGAAATTTTGTTTTCTTTCAAGTTCCTGTGAATTGTAGTAAAGGACCGGGAAGGAAAATAGGCAGAATTTATCAAAGCGTCACATTTTCCTGAGCTTTTTACTGGCGATATCCCAAAGGTGTTACAATGATTTTAAGAAGTGTGACGTCAATTATCTCAGGATGTTGTAATCTTACTTTTAGAATGCCGAGATTAGTTATCTCAGACTGTCGAATTTTATCTTTTTACTTTGTCAACCTGAAGTAAGAAAAAGCAGGATGTTGTTGCGCACCCGCAAATCTCGATTGTGAAATTCTAGCGCCCTTATGTTTTGCTTGTTTTCTTTACCTTGCATTCTCCAGGGTCTTTTTGGTGTACATGTATATACAGTACATGTTTGCGTGCTACGAACAAATGGACGAACAGTCTCGGTCTCGTTTAACTTTTACACTGGATGGTTTAATGGAAAAGTATTTCTTAACCCCTTATTACAAATCATACACGTGGTCCATGCTGTCGGCAGAGTATGGGTCCGGAAACTTAGCTGCCATGATAATGTGCACACTATCCATTCGCGTCCGACCGTCAATCGGCCGGCCACGAGCGTCAAGTACACGTACATGTAGCCCTACTATACACGTGGCATCGAACACAACTTTCGACCACCGGTACCAGTGCCGCGTGCAAGGTTGTACCAGACTATTGTGCAACTTCATCGTGGCTGTTCAACGTGTATGCGCGTGCGTGAATAGAAAATGAGCGTATGCATTCGTACATATGCATGCGCAGTGAGTTCCCCCGCCATTTGCGAGTTAAATAAAATCTGGTAACAATTTGAATTCTACGGACTTAAACACTATTGCCATCTACCTCATGATTCGGGGCAAGTTTGCTTAGTTACATAAGAGACGCCTTGCACCAATACACTGTGTTCAATGGGTAAGAAGGGACAAAGGAACCAGTCCATTTCAATAATGGTGGTCGCTAAAGCTTGCCCCGAGTCACGAGATATAGCAACAGCGTATTTAGCCTGGGGAATTCAAATGGTTACTTTCATGTGCAATCTGATAACGCAGTGTACCAGATTTTATTCAAATCTAATTCGCAAATGGCTTATTTCGGGAGGAGATTTGACCAATTTCCCAAGACGTTGTTGCTGGCGTGACTATAGGTTCGTACGTTTCAACTACATGTACTCGTTTTGACCAAGACTAGACACCCAAACCCTTGTAACCCGCTCATCTTCGATAAATTATTGCTGACCCCGAATATCAGAATAGGAAGAGTAATAGAAGTCCATGCTATCACAAGCTAGATATTTAGGAATCGCAAGTCGGATGGCACTCACGAAATCTGATCATAATGTTGTTATATATAGCACTCTCGGGATTTTTGCATTATCGTCAATTAGTCCTTTCCCAGACAGAATACGCTGCTCTCATCCAAGGAAATTTGCTTGACAGTACAGCTCACAAGTCTCTGAAGTTTTGATGTTTTTCTCGAGACTACAGTGCCGTTTCATACGGCCAACGTATTTTTGCCTATACTTACAGATTAATCAAGTTTTTGCACCTTTTGAAGGTGCCTGTCTCCAGGACTCTAATGCTGTTCTCTTCGAAATTACTGTGGATAGAATTTAAAGCCAACACGTGAAAATGTAAAAAGTACTTTGGTGCTGTTCTGACCATCCCAAAAGGTTAATATACTGCTCCATTAACCTTGCATGTATTTATTTTCAATTCCAAATGGAACAAATAGATTGACCTGGTAGCCAGGCCTTGATAGTCAACAATGAGGAATGTATACATTGGAAAATTGGCCAGTCTTATACAAAAAGTGGAGCAGGAAGCATTTCCTCGGGGAAGAGCGCCCTCGCAATAGGTAGGTAAAAGCACCGAGTATACAATGTTAATTACATGTAATATGCGGTTTATGTATGAAAAACCCGTACTTGAAATTAAGTAGAAGTTGTTATCACGGTCCTAACGTCATGCACCGTTTACAATGAAGAAAAAGCAAACATTTGGTACTCCACACTCAATCGCACAAATAATCCACACAAAACCTCATTGTACTAATTTATAAAAGATAGCAAGAAGACACAAGTAAAATGAATAAACTGATAAACTTAAACAACAGCAGCAGAAGCAGCACCAACGACAACAAGGAGAAGCAGTAACAGCAGCGGTGGCAGTGGAAACGGCGACGGTGGTGTTGAAAATTGGACGAAGCCCTCGACTCCCAACGTCTGTAACCTTGATATCATGCACAGATACACCGACCATAGCCGCAGACGTGGCTCCGCGAATAGGAAGTGAATCTGTCATCGTGAAGCCTGACAAAGTTAAGGGTACGACGAAGAACCGCGACAAACTGGGAACGCGTAACTGGGCTCCCGTTGAAATGAGACAAAAATGGGCCATTGGGGGATGTGGACCCAGCAAGGTAAGACAAAGACGTCTGCACTGGACACATCACTGTGTTGCGATTGTGCGCTGCCTGGATGGACATGACATAACTGTGGCCATATTACTCCGTTTTCGAGTGACACATCACCAGTTCAAGCCTTTATAGAGGGAATCTTGGACAAAACATCCGACCGACATAGCGGGACTGAGGAATGGCGGGATCGGGCCGTAAACTCCCTAATTCAAAGAATACCGTAAAAGGCGAGTAAAAATGCCACTTCAAAAGGCGAGAACATCCAACTAACTTTACTGTCAATTCAATTTGGTGAATCACAGAAGGGCCTAAGGAGCAATTATGCCGGGGGGCCTACGGGACACTTGACACGGCCCTGCTAAGTGCAAAACAGAAAAGATTGTGACTTGTTTCTTTTCGGATTTCGGTAACATGGATATTAGAGGACATAGTACATTACCAATTGACTTGGTTCTGGTTCAACACTGCACTTACGCTGAAAGTAGATTGATACCATTTTTCACGATCGGCTTCATGTCTTGTAGTCGATTCCCGTATGCGGTACTGCAAAACACAAAACGAAATGCTGATACGTATAGATGCACGTGAATATTAGGTAGGCAACCTGGAACAAAACGTTTACATAATATTTACACTCCCCGTCCCCTCGCCGCATCCGTTGAACACTGGCTGCACCTGTATGGAACCATGGGCCTAAAGCACTACGATAGTGTGTTCACCGATGGCATTATTTTTGAGAAAGCATTTAGTGACGTTAATTCACTCACACACAAACAAAACCAAGCCGGTAATAAACGTCAATTCAAGCCTTCTTAATGGTATGATTACCTGCTAATGTTCATCGAATTCATCGTAGTTATTTTCTGGTAATATTAAGTCACTTGTCCTTGCTTCGTAGGTTTAAGTTTAATGTGGATAGCATTATACACATACGGACTGGCATTCAGACTACTACAGTGCGCGTCTGTATATGTACGAATAACCGAGGCAGAGTCCTGTTTCTCAAGGTCGAAGGCATATCCCTACTACAAAATGTTATTAATTCCTGTCAAACTGATAACCATATCACATGTTACTTACAATATTCTCACGGACTCTGGCAATTCAAAGGGTTTCTCGATCAGGTTGCCGTTTAGGTTTCTGAGCGTAAAAAGGAAGCAAAACAGCAGGTCTCTTATTAGGCACACTACCAACCATTGTGTACATAGGAATGCTGAACGGCGCCAACGTGGAATGAAATCTGTCCATAATGAGAATGTATGTATGAGGGCGCACACTGTAAAAACAAGTGTTGTTGTTGTTTTGTTTCAATGGCGCTTTCAGCAACTCAGGCTATTTGTATACACTTTATTAATCAGCATCACATTACGGAGTTAGGAAGAAGGTCCAATTTTAGAGGCAGGAGGAAACCGGAGTACCCGGAGAAAACCTGCGAGAGCGAGAATGGACAGGAAACCAAATGCACTTAAAGTCTGGGCCAAGCTGGGACTCGAACCCGGGCCTCATTGGTGCAACGAAGGAAAGAACCGCTACGCTAACCCGCTCCCCCCAAAAAACCTAAGTGTTCATGGTTAACCCTTCTTATACCTCTTCCTGGTAACACTCAAGGACGACGGTGTCGTGGTGTTAAGATTCCAAAGCTAAACACGCTGTATTTAAAAAAAACCATTACGTATTCGTGTGTTAAGAAATTTTGAAAAAAATGACACATTTTGGAGTTAATAACAGGACCCAAAACACGTTCATCGGATGGTAACACTTTCTTAACACCGAAACACGTTTATTTCCAAATGTTGGTGTTTAATTTTAAATGATAATACATGTTTACAATCTATGCAAAGACGCATTTTAACGGGCGTTGGTACATGAAATGGAAAACACGTGGAAAATAACCATGCTTATTTAGAAGCAAAACCCAGAATTATTAAATAGAACAACAATTTCCATTCCTAACTACCCAAGATATTCTAGTCATCCCTATTGGTCAAGAAGTCGTCCCCGCGACTGGGCTTATTAAAAGCACGTGATAAGGTACTTACTCGCATGAGGCACATTCTATATCATAGATAGAGGGGGTGTTGCAAACAAAAGTGAAATTATTGTTGAAAAAAAATTGTCGGGAATTTAATTTTTTTAAAACTTGTTTTCACTTTCTGACTCGAAAGGTATTCACAAATGAGAAATAAATATTTGCATGGACGCTGATATGCCCGTCGCCTTTATTGGCTTGGGGGATCATCAGCGCACATTGTCAACAGACTGACCAAGCAGATACTTGTTCATTATTATACCTTATTTAAGACCTTCTTTGAATTCAAATAGGTAAAGTAGGCCTACATAATGCAGCTGACCACTTGCACCACTCTCGTTAAAAGTAATATGCAAAACTTACATCTTAAACAGGGACTTGAATTCCAATAAACCGTCGTAAGGTATCTCACGCAAGGAATTTTCTCCCAGTTCGCTGTTAAGAGAAGCAGGGAATTTAATATAAAGCAGAAATCATTTGAGAATCTGCAGCTTCCAACATTTTTATGTGACTCTCATTCCACTGAGTTTTATTCAGTGCCAAGTCTGAGAACGCAACTGTTATTTGTCAAAAAAAACCTCTTTGAATTATGGTGCCTTAAATCAGCCTTAAATTTCTGATTCAACTGACCTGATTTTAGACTTGTCTTTCTAAGCACTAGATCAGTATAAATCCCCTTCTCATGTTGTCAATAAAATGCTCAGTTACTGTCTTTTATCAAAATGTACCTGTTCTTACTACATTGGTAAGGGAGATATTTTCGTTACGTTATTGGTTGTACTTTTCAAATTATTATTTGTTGCTTTGATTGCTGCTTGAGATATTTTTGACATTTGCCTTTTCACTGACTGCCAGTCACAGTTTGCCGATGGTACGCACCGCAAGAGAGACTGAGTTATATTAACTGTAATACTTACAGTGACACAGTGTCGTTGGGGATGCCTGTGGGTAGTTCTCTGAGGCCTCTGCCAGTACAATTGACTGTGTGCAGATTCTCGATACACTCGCACACATCACAGGCGTCCCCCGTTGAGTTCATCCCGACCACCGAGGTTGCGAAGGCGAGAAGTAGTACCAGACAGGCCATGATCGACGCACCCAGAATATATCCTTGGTAATGCTACCAACTGAAAAGCGAGGCAGCTTTTACACGGCGTACAGGTGGTATAATTCGATCACAACTTTCCTCTGGGGCTTCCTGTGCGCGTTTTTCGTTGAAGGGTATGCCCCTTGTGTCTACCGTTTTTTCCCCCGACAGCACCTTTTTTTCTACAAGTGCCTGGATATCTGTTGTATCATTGTGATGTATACATGTTGAATTCACCGAGAGCAGAAGTACATTATTGTGCGCTGCATGTCTGACAATGGATGAGGCTGCTTTTGTAATCTGTGCTTACCTGGTGTATTATTGCGGTGGCAATGAACTTTCCCACAAGTGTTTCTGTACGGGACCGGAAGGGTATTCCCCTTACGTCAAAACTCTAGTTTTAAATTTAAAGTGAGCTGCCAATAAACAGTAATGGTATTATTGCTGCAACGCAGTTGTAATGTATTACACACCAAGTTCATCTATTTTTGCTTCATGAGCACCTGTGTGTTGCCTGTATTTCATGCTCAAAGCGTACGTTATGGATGATCAGAACTTTTTTGCTGGTATGCTAGATCTCTCTGCATGGCTATTCTGTTCCTTAAGTTTTGTTGTTAGCAGGTTCTGGAAACCTAGAGTAAAACAACTTATAGATAATTGGAGAAAACTGTTGAGAAGACTTTATGGGACTACAGGCGTGGTCTGGACGATGAAGCTTTATCTGCACATTGTGCATTAGGGCCCATGATCTGCTTGCAACTCATCTGTTCAGCGATTAATGAGAGTTCATCTTGACCACGGAAGTGCTGAAGTGAAGAATATTGTGGCCAATTTTCGTTGGTTGTAGTGTTCAAGTAAACTTTATTTCGTGGTCATGGTTGCTTGCTATACACAACATGTCAGTTCGGTTGGTGGATAAACTTGGAGAAAATTAAATACTACAGGTAGTTCCTTCCCTCTAATTAGTCTAAATCAAGAGAAAAAGAAAAGCACTAGAGCAGGAAATTAATTATCTTAACCCGCTGATAAGTATACACGTACGTGGTTAACGTTACGGGGCAAAAAGAAACAATACTACGTCTATTTCCGACACATCGCAGATTGTCACCCCATTTTGCAAAGTGTCGAATGGAAAAATACCACCATTTTGCAAAATAATGAATGGAAAACAAATGCTCATATTTAGCGTCGTTGATGATGCTTAAATAAGTGAATGATTTCAAAGTTCCTTGAGTATTGTAAAATGTCATCATTACAAACCAAAAGACGCGGAACTTACGTACCATCAAATCCACCTACCGACATCCCAGCAAACACATAGCGTCACCATAACGTTACTGGAAAGTTACGGTTTGGTCATGTTAGACAATGACCTTATCAGGACCTTATTGTAACGTCAAATTCCGACCTTGACTTGACTTCGTGGGAAAATGTTTTTTGACGACGTTATGCTAAAGTCTTTTGAATATCTGTCTTCTAACGTCGGGCAACTAACTTTATTTCAATGTCTCGACAACGTCATTTTTATACCTTATTTTGCGAAGTTCGGAAGATTTTTTTCCGATGACGTTGTCTTGACGTCTTTTAAATGTTTGCTTTTAACGTCGGGCAACTGACGTTATTTCAACGTCACCACAACGTCATTTTTATACCGTATTTTGCGAAGTCAGGGAGATGTTTTTTGATGACGTTATCCAAACGTTGCTGAAATGTTGTGTTGCTAACGTGTTTTTCTGACGTTATTTGAACGATTGACAGCATCAGAATGTAATGTTATATTGTCACGTTCAGGAAACTTTAGTTTTACTCAAATTATCTGCAGCCATATTGAATTAAACATTTATTTCCCATAAATTAGAAAGAAAATCTATACCCAAACCCATGGCTATAATTAAGGATATAAAAAACAAAACAATGTTTATATAAAATTGTACATGTTTTTCGATTATTATTTTTAAAACTTATACAATTTACGTAACCGACATATATTGCAGCAATTTTATATATGGAGTTTCATATACTTCGGCGATACGTACAAAAATTGGTAAATTGGTTCCCGTCCGAAATATATAGGATAGAATCAACAGAGGGAACCAGTCAAAAATTGTGCGTCTGCGCAATGCGGTAAATTTGAATTCACAAAGATACCAACCGCTGCAGCTTTTCGGCCCACTACGTCACTTGGTTTCTCTCTATTTGTGGCGATGCATACGGCATATTCGGAGAGAAGCCGAGAGACCGAAGTGGGCCGAACAGCTTCAGCGGTTAGTACTTAATAGTGTCTTTCGATTCACGCTGCATTGCACGTCACGTCGTCGCCATTTATTCACCACACGCGTTTCCACTCTTCTAGCTGTTCTGTATCTGCGACTCTGATCCAAACCATCCTGTTCCAGTTATTTTGCAAATCATGATTTAAGGTGAGTATACCAATGTAGAACAATTTGTAGCATTGATTTAATGTGACATTGTGTTTGTTCCAATTTCATTTCGGCAATTTATATTATTCTAATACATGTAATGCTACTAACTGAAAAGCGGGGCAGTTTTTATACGGCGTGCAGGTGGTATAATTCGATCACAACTTTCCTCCGGGCCTTCCTGCGCGTTTTTCGTTGAAGTGTATGCCCCTTGTGTCTACCGTTTTTCCCCCGACAGCACCTTTTTTCTACAAGTGACTGGATATCTGTTATGTCATTGGGATGTATACATGTTGAGTTTTTTCTACAAGTGCCTGGATATCTGTTGTATCATTGTGATGTTTACATGTTGAATTCACCGAGAGCAGTAGTACATTATTGTGCGCTGCATGTCTGACAATGGATGAGGCTGCTTTTGTAATCTGTGCTTACCTGGTGTATTATTGCGGTGGCAATGAACTTTCCCACAAGTGTTTCTGTACGGGACCGGAAGGGTATTCCCCTTACGTCAAAACTCTAGTTTTAAATTTAAAGTGAGCTGTCAATAAACAGTAATGGTATTATTGTTGCAACGCAGTTGTAATGTATTACACACCAATTTCATCTATTTTTGCTTCATGAGCACCTGTGTGTTGCCTGTATTTCATCCTCCGCAAAGCGTACGTTATGGATGACCAGAACTTTTTTGCTGGTATGCTAGATTTCTCTGCATGGCTATTCTGTTCCTTAAGTTTTGTTGTTAGCAGGTTCTGGAAACCTAGAGTAAAACAACTTATAGATAATTGGAGAAAACTGTTGAGAAGACTTTATGGGACTACAGGCGTGGTCTGGACGATGAAGCTTTATCTGCACATTGTGCATTAGGGCCCATGATCTGCTTGCAACTCATCTGTTCAGCGATTAATGAGAGTTCATCTTGACCACGGAAGTGCTGAAGTGAAGAATATTGTGGCCAATTTTCGTTGGTTGTAGTGTTCAAGTAAACTTTATTTCGTGGTCATGGTTGCTTGCTATACACAACATGTCAGTTTGGTTGGTGGATAAACTTGGAGAAAATTACATACTACAGGCAGTTCCTTCCCTCTAATTAGTCTAAATCAAGAGAAAAAGAAAAGCACTAGAGCAGGAAATTAATTATCTTAACCCGCTGATAAGTATACACGTACGTGGTTAACGTTATGAGACAAAAAGAAACGGAACTATGTCTATTTCCGACACTCCGTCGATCGTAACCCCATTTTGCAAAGTGTTGAATGGAAAATAAATGCTCATACTTAGTGTTATTGAGGAGGCTTAAATAAATAAATGATTTCAAGGTTCCTTTGGTATTGTAAAATGTCATCATTACCAACAAAAAGGCACGAAACTCACCATCAAATCCACCTACCAACATATGTTGGGAAAATGTGGCCCGTGCGCTGCTAGCAATCTGGCCAGAGAGGGAGCGCTTCACCAAAGCAGTTGGCAATATAGCCGCCCCAAAACTGTGAGAAACAGTTTATTTCCCATAGGCAAACGGTTGTTAAGGAACACTGACTTTTTGTAAAACAGTAACGCTTTAAACAGCGAAGTGATTGGCAAGGGTAATAGGTTACGTTTAATAAAGTATAGACTGAACAAGATTTCAAAATGGCCGCCCCATGTTAATGGGGTAGGTGAAGATGAAAGTAACAACTTGTTCTAGTTTGAATTTGAAGGGACAGTGTCAGCCACTTCAGCTCTGTCTTTCGTCTCATCAGGCAGCCGGATCACCTTAGCAACCGGGCGGGTGTAAACTCGATCACCTGCTTGCACTCTCACAGCACGTACTTGTCAATCATCTTCAGGTAGTACTTCGATGACCAGGAAGCACGTACGGACCTGCTGCGGTTCTATCATCAAAACCACAAACTACCAGATCCTCTTCTTCCTTTCGCCATTTCTGGCGACCTTGCATTGAAGGAAGATATGAGTCGACAAACTCCTTCCAGAATTGCTGCATCAATACCCAACATTGTCACCAATGACGACGACCACGGATGCACTGTATATTGATCAGGGTAAACCACCTGTGGCCCAGCATAGTCTCGCCGCCCTAAGAGCAATGTGAAAGGTGTGATGGATCAGGGTTGGACACATCTGAGGACACATATCCCAAGCGTTTAGAGTTGAGGAGAGCCTCTACCTCAACCAAACTGGTGTATAGGACAATGACAGACACCGTTCGATTACCAAGGATGGCATAAAAGGCATTCTTTACAGAACGCACCTCTCTTTCCCATGCTCCACCGAAATGTGGGGCAGATGGCGGATTAACTTGAATCGGACCTTATACTTGGCGAGCTGTTACTGCAAACCAGGCGTCATTTCACTGACGGCCTTGGTCATCTCTGTCAATCCTCCCTTGCAATTGGTTCTACTGTCACATAGGACCTCCTGTGGGGTACCTCTTCGAGACCAAAAACGGTTAAATACCATCAGAAAGGCATCGGCGTCAAGGGATCGAGTAGATCAGGGTGTACCGCTTGGGTGGTCATACACTTCCCAATGATTCCCCATCTTTACTCATTTCTCTGGCCAAGGGAGACCGTGAACGGTTCAAAGCTATCTACTCCAGTAGAATAGAAAGCAGGTTTGCCAATGTGGAGCCGGGATGGGGGTAGATCTGCCGTCTTGGGAATGGAAGGTTTCCCACGTCGCCTGATGCAGCCCTCACACCGACTCTGTAGGCTCCCGATGGACTGTCTTCCCTGTATAATCCAAAAGCGACGTCGGAGATCGGCAAGAACCATGTCCTCACCACCATGTCCCAAGCAGCAATAAGGCTCTTGATCGTGTCAGCTCTGACGCCAGAAGTAGATGCCCACCAACCTGGATCAGTTGACTTTCACAGTCATATTCAGGGCAGAAACAGCTGAGTCGGCTTTTGGTGGATACAAGCTTGCCAGCGGACAAAGTTGGTAGGTTTTCCGGGAAACAGTCCGTCTGTATCCATTGGAACAAGAGCCTCTCAAGTTTGGATCGGTCATCAGCACTCAGGAACGGAGGTTTTCCTCCCCTGGGGATTGGTACAGAGCTTGTCCCAATTATCAAAGCCTGAAACATCAATCTTTGGGCGTTTTTCTTGGGGCGTCACCATCAACCCTGTGAAGAGGTCTGGTTTCACTTCCAAATGGGCCCCCCTCTTTGGTAAGTTTCAGTGGTACTTTTGGCCATTCTGTCTCAGATTGAAGCAGAAAGAATGGATAGTACCATCGACTACTGTCATGTATTTGTTGCAAAGGGAGACCTCGAGTAAGGTCACCTGCGGGATTGCTTTACGACTCTACCTACCGCCAGGTGACATGATTCGTCAGCCGTTGAACTTCGGCAACCCGAGCACCATCAAATCTGTTATAGCGACAGCCCTCTGACTGTATCCAAATGACAACAGTAGTACTCTTGCTCCAGCAGGTAATGGGGACTTTCAGGGACAATTCATCGTCTAGGAGTTCAACCAACTCATCTCCACTTACTGCAGCCATCAGTTCCAATTTCATTACAAACCGAGCTGAGACTTCGCCGACTTCATTCATAGCTCGCAGGTAGCCTACCGCCCCATATACAGGCCTTTTCTGAAGCATCAGTGAATACATGCAGCTGATAGTTGCCGGTGGCTGGGTTGAAGTGCAGAGGCGTGTAGCATCGAGGCAAGCTGATATCTTTCAGTTGGGCTAGCTCTTCTCTCCATCTCAAATGCTTGGCCCGTATCCGTTCCTTGTCTTCTTTAGGAATCTCATTATCCCAGCCCCACGGTCGCTTCCACAATTCTTGAACCAATATCTTGCCTCTCACCATGAATGGCATCAGACAGCCAAGTGGATCCTTTCCAGCACAACGAATGATGTCAATTAGCACTGCCCTGCGGGTAAGAATGGGCCAGTCCGAAAGCTGGAGCTGGTAGGTCAGGACATCCCTATCAGAATTCCTCTGGAGTATCACTGCTGAAATTGAGCCATCGTTCAGTGTTGTCTGACCAAGCTTCAGGTGGTAGATCAGGACCACTGTGGGCTTGTTACAAGTCCACTTCACAGTGGCAATAAATGATGAAACACTTCACAGAAACCCTAAAATCGATTCCAGTATCGATAAAAAGAATATCGACTCCCTAAGACATCAGTCACAATAATTGAGGATCGGTTCTGGATGCAGTCTATCTATGAGTCACTCAACAGTCTTCATGCATAAGCGGTTTTCTCATGCTCTTCTGAGAGTGTGTGCCACTACAGGAAATGCCTGTCTTTACACCAGCTGATAATGCTGACCAAAGTGATATATACAGTGCAGTTCACATGCTGGTGACTTTAACCAAAGTATAAACCAGAAAATAGAATAGGATTGATCCTTAGTATTCACGAAATGCATATCGAATACAAGATTCTAATCAAAATAATTGGCACAATACACTTTCCTATTCGACAATGCCAATATCAACATCGAGATCTGAGAAATGCGAGTACGGTGCGCCACAGAAATTTCTACTCAATATACTGTGTAAGACCCTTAGACCATGGTCATCATATGTTTAACCTACACATGTATGTACATGGCCCAGGCACAACTTCATGCCATATGAAGAATTCACAACTACATGTACATACACTTGTAGAGCAAATCAAAATCAAGGGCTGCATACTTCTTAAGTATTAGAATTGTGGAAATCATTCCCAAAATTATTACTCAACAATGGCTGGATATTCTGAACATCCAGAAGCACATTACCATAGAGCAAGTTCAAAAGGAAGTATAACTCAATACTTGTAGAGTCAAGTGACAAAAGACACATTCTGTCAAATACGGAATGGTCATGGAAAAATGACAGAGTTCAGCTGCTCTTGACCGAATCCTGGTTCAGCTTTGGCAATACAGTGTATTACAGTGTGTATATATACAAGCAGCTCATGTTAGCATCTAAACACTTTGGGTAAAGAGGACCAAAATTTTTAAGATCACTTCCTTGGGGTGACAAGGACTTGCCTGCCATCACCATAGAAAAACGAGAGGTTGGGTTCAAAGCTTGAGTAGTATGAGCCATATCCCAGCTGTTTGAGCAGACTGTGGAGGACCGTCAGGTGGACCTCGTTACACTCACGACATGGCTTGCATAGGTCACATTCTTGACCCTCTCGCTGTTGGGCACACCTCCAAGCATCTACGGTTTGCCTTTATCCACTCGATTCGCTGGCCCACAGAGAGCTTATACATCACAACGGGAAAGCCAATGTTCGCCCTCACGGTCGGGGCAATGCTTGTGAAATGGTTTCTTCTCCTTGATAGGTCTGGATTCTGTTTAATCCCTAGTACGAAATGCTTTGCTGGGTTTGTTGTTGACACTGGCTGCTTGGTTCCCAGCTTTGGTGTGGTAGGCAGCAGCACACCTTTGTCGTCTTTCATGTAATTGACTGGGTGAGGTTTCGGACTTCAGGCCCTCAACTGGATCTTCTTGCGGGCGATGGTAGCAGTTTCCTGCAACCACCCATTGATGTCGGCAAGAGAGAAGTTACGCACGCCTTAAGTGCTCATGACCTTCAAAAGGGCGGTCTGGTGAATGTGAGGAAGCCTGCCATAGAGGACGCAGGCAGTGGAGTTGGCTTTCAACTCAGCCTCCCCTTCATGAGCACTCTTCAGTTGGACAACCAAAGCCGAAACGGTGGACGCAAATTCCACAATTCGGCTTGAAATCAAGGGCAGCCAATTTAGGCCAGGGAGTGATCTGTTCGATCTTACTTTGGATGAGAATACCGATGTCTCCATACTGGTTGGGCAGGTTTGACATTGCAAGCGTAAAAGGATTAGCATGGTGCTCAAAACCAAGGGCATCTTTTTTGGGTTGACCTCGTAGTTTGGACTTCACAATGAAATGCTTTTGTAATTCACTTAGACGAACAAGCAGTTTGATACAGCCCTCAACCATGGCCTCAGAGCAACGGAGCTCTGAGGGGTCGCCACCACTGAAGACTGGAATTTCCATGCTAATCCCATCCGCGGATGCTGCCAACATTGAGCTCAACATTTGATCCTGTTTTATACCTGGATCAGCATTCGGTGCTATTGGTTGACCGAAACGCCCTTGGGGTGATGGTTCACACGGTGTAGGCGTGGTCGGTCTCACCTGTGCTGAGGGATGGTTAACTATACACGTATCATCACAAAAGGGAGAGCAAACGGTGGGATTAGGAATGAAACAGGAATGGGCGCTACATACAGTAGTCTCAGAAGGAAATGGTGAAATACTGTAGCAGGTTTGCGGGTACGGCTGGTAGTTTGGCTTCTGGTGTGCTTACTTGGCCGGCTGTTGAGGAGGGTACCCTGGCTTCCACCCTGGCTCCTGGTGTGGGCACTGGAATGGGCACCGGCATAGGTACTGGCAGCTTGCGTAGGTTCTTCACTCCGGCCACATCGACAAAGCAAGTGCACGGAAGGCTCAGATGGCTGAGGTGAGCTGCTGACCTTGACACTGCAGCCTCCACAGGTGTGCGTGGTGCAGTTCGTTCGGATCTCAGAGCTCGTCTGGTGGTCTCGTGTTCCGCCATCATTCGCACAATCCAAGAAAAACCACGACGAGAAAGTTTACATGGCAGGTAAATCACGTTAGAGTCACATTGAATAATATTGAGGCCAACATTCGTTGGTTGCAGTGTTGCACTGTTTTCAATGGGGCTTGAATTAGTGGACTGTACCCCTATACACTACACGTGTAGGCTAAATAAACTGCCATAGCCAATTGCAACAGTAATTGAATACCCGAACTTTAAAAATCAGGACAAATACGAGTTTCTAAGGCGTTTGAGACGCACGTCAAATTAAAGCCCAGTTTATGAATTTTCATTTTCTGTTCAAATTGCCATTCATTAACCTGTGACTTCTGAAGATATTTCTTTGCACGGAAGGTTAGCCCTAAAATACGGTCTTGAAGCCCCTCGCCATTTCGAAATATCGAAACGTGTCGTACCGTTGCATATCGTGCCGTCGTGTCGCACTTCCGTGCAGTGTCCGATCAAGCCTCGGGTCATGCTGTCTTGTTTGCAGATTGTGCTATTGCGTTGTGCCGTCGCAACGCAATTTGGCGTCATGCCGACGAGCCGTCGCATCGTGCCATTGCTGGCAGCGTCGAGTCTTTGTTCTGCTATCGCCTCAGACTTTGGAAAAATAGACGCGCCCTTTTAATATAGACGTATCTTACAGACGTCGCCCTTTTATTTTCCACAGAAGTACTCATGAGAAATAGCTACAGACTGACAATAGAGGGCGCCAGCCAGGTCAGTAAATAAACTGCCATAGCCAACAATGATAAATACCCGTACTCAAGTTCAACAAATCAGGACAAATACTCACGACTTGCTCAGGTGTTTGAGATGCACGTCAAATTAAAGCCCTCGGATTTTTCATTTTCTTTTCAAATTTCCATTCATTTTGCTCGAAAAGACGTCCTTTTTTACTCCTTCGTATTGCTATCTCTTCGTTTCAAATGTTCAAAGTTGCAACCGCACTATTTCGAATCTGCATTGGCCAGATTAACTAAACACAGGATTTTTTTCACAATTGGGAAATGGTTTCACAACATTTGGTGGCTTGAATTCTTCAATAAATCGTATTTGCGGCGTCCCAATCTCAGTCGTATTCCTGAACGTACAGCTTAAATTTGAAACCCGTTAGGGTAAAGTCCACTGCAAAGTAATTCAAGCCCCATTGAAAACAGTGTAAAATCAGCACCGGCAGGGCCCATAGCATGCACGCCAACATCCCTGAGATTTCTGAAACACAAATGAAATTCTTGTTTGGTCACTTATCTTTCAATTTCTTTTCAATTTTTTGTGGGTTAACCAATTACATTTTTAATTATTCCCACAAAACAAAATCATCCACAAAAAGTGATTTTCCCGAAGTGTGATTGCAGCCATTTTTCAAGTGGCAACCCTCAACTTTCTCGGGCATTTAAGTAGCCGGGACCAATTCAACCGTAGTTTTTAGCCCTTCTGCTCTCATATGAAAGCTCAAAGATCCGGGGAGTTGATCCTGGCAACGATTTACACAATCTCACCATTTTGGGGGCCGAACAATGTCCTTTTTCAAAAGATACTTTTGATGTACTTTTAATGCTAATGAGCTCGTCAGAAATTCTCACTTGAATTAGTGGTTTGCACCCTTAATGGGACTATCCTACACATCCGACAAACTGGTAACCTACTTGTTTGTACTATATCAATCGAGGAACGCACACCAGTGAATAGTTAGACGCTTTTGGATTTAGTCGGGTGCGGGTACCAGGTCTTGGCCGAAGGCGCCGCAATGTGGCGCTATACCACCTTTGGTCTCGGCGCGACTATACGCTACGGTGCCCCGCCGTTGTTTTGAATAGGAGCTGCCTGGCCGTACTATGTGTTTGTAAGTGTCTGTGGGTAGACATGTTTGAGTAGGCTGTGCCTGTACTGTCGTTGGTCTTTCCTCTTCAACTTTCGTTCATTCATCTTGATTCCTGTTTCCATTTCCCTTTCAAAATGATCAGGAGAGGTCCAACGAGGATTGCCCTGAAAATCGATGATATTTCGGAGTTTGAGACTTTCAAGAAGGAACTTGAACAGCAGAGGAGGGAAAAACAGCAGCTGGACGGAACAGCTGCGGAGATGGAAGGGATCGAAGGTCAAGACGGAGGGACACCCTCTGTGGTGGGAGATAGTGTCAAGGACATGGACCCCAAAGCACGCCAAGAGAGAATACAGCAGAGGATTGGCTACGACCCGCGTCCTGCCCCATCGACGTCAAGTCGCATTGGATTTGGAGAACTCCGAAGTGGTGAATGAAAGATGCAGAGTTTGTAGACCATGGACATGACGATGGAACTCTTTGAAAAAGACTGAGCATTTTCTGTTGTGGATGATGGAATTGAATTCAACTGTGTCTGGTATGTCTTCAGACGCCTGCATAACAATTTTCTGCAGGGTAGGCCTAATGCTGAAAAGGATACTCCAATAAATGAAACCGTCAAACCACCCTTATGTGATTTCCAACACCGGCAAGGTAGCATCATAATGCAGCTGTGGCGGAGTCAGCACTGCTGTCATGGCACTCGTGTTGGTAACACAACTGTCGAGGTTAAGCCAAAGCCAACTCGAACACCCCAAGGAACACCCCATGCCTAACAAATTCACGGACATGAAAGGCTCCACGACCAGCACTGACCAGGGCTGAGTGGCGAACGAATGCGACCACTTTCTTTGGGCTAGCCGTTTCAGTGGCACAGTGAATGCCCGAGGATGTTGCGTTGCTGACTTGTGACAAGTGGACAGGATGTCATTTTGATAAGCACCTTATGTCGGCCTGGAATCTACATGTACATTGCACACTTCCCTCCGATGTCTGCATGCAAAACTGTGCATTCAGCCTTGGGATCTTACTTCAGCAACCAGGGAGAACATCTCAGAATGGCTTCCTAAGTGCATCTGCCAGGCAGAGCCGAGTTTGGCTTCATCAGCACTGTAATTAAATTGTCAACCAGTCAAACACTTATTAAAAGTGCTGAAATGCAGCATCAAGCACTGAGTTTTTTAACCCTCCCAGTCAGGCCACCAGACTCGTGAAATTAGTGAGTCTTTCTAAAAAGGTTGACATATATTGTCAGTCCAGGTTGTTCCAAAGTTAGATCACTGATCTTCATTTTCTGGTGCAAAAGGTCAACCAAAAAAAATCAAATTTGGCAATTAAATTGGGACCCCCGGAAATACCTATGACGGTTGTCTTTTTTACAAGAAAATTGTGAAGAGAAGTTGGTTTGATGTAATTTTTGGGGTATTTTCTATTTTCAACTTCTCTTGGGTCTCAGGCTGAGTCAACAAATGTTAGTTTCGGCTCCAAGAAAAATTCTAAAAGTAAACCTAAAACATGTTAATTTCCCTGAACTCCAATTTGGGCCATCAGCAACTTGCATGATATTTTTCTTCAATTTTACTCTGCTGTGTTCTGGTCTGGTTATCAATTTTGTGGTCACACCCCAGATTCGTCGTGCAACACCATTTATATTCCAGTGATGTACATTTGAATCTTAGAAGTTTTAAACTTGGCATCATGGATACAAAAGATTTCGATAATGCAGTTCTAAAAGTTTTTGAATGACTCTGTACAAGTACGTTCATTGCAACACAGATTTTTAGTTTTTAAGTTGCAAGGGGGTACAACTCTTCTTTTTTGTGTGACTAACAAAAATATCCCTTAATTCGATCAGACAGGTCTATGAAAATGAACAAAACTAGTAATACTGTAAGTTCTCTTATTTTAGTACAATTTATTTCAATTAGTAATTTATGATAGGGCAAAATACCTTTATTACATTGTTGGATTTTACATACATGTGAATATGTACATGCATGTATACACTTGTCTTATATCGGTCAACATTCCATGGGTCAAAAGCCAGCTAGTTCGCCTGTTGACAAAAATCCGGTGAGCATGGTTTCCAAGACAAATACATGTAGTGTTGAAAGTAATATCAATCTAGACCTTGTTTCTGGGAGCTATGCCGTAGAAAAACTATTGAATGGCAAACTCAAAGGCTGAGCAACAATAAAAAGTGAACCAGGTTGAGTAACATACACAGTGAAGCACTTACCACTGAACCTTGAAAATAACAACAACCATAGAACACCCTAATTACAAAAAGGGAAATTCTAGGTCCCAGGTATTTGGGGTTTGTTTTTAATTTGAATACAGCAAAGGGTTTCTAGCATAAAATAAGGTAATATGTGAAGTCCAGTGGACCTTGTCATAAAGGGATTTGACTGCACGTCTTTCTTTTCCTGACGAATTTATCTTCCTTTTCGTGGTTCTGCCAAAAAAAAAAGGCGCCAAATGTTGTGTCACTAGCAGAAGTATTATGGATTGGAAAAGTAATGATAACACCATGTTTAGCCATTCTTGAGCTTGAAATCCCCTACTTGCCCTTGAGAAAACTCTCTGTCCTTGTCACCTTAATGTCAAACTTTTCATGAAGAGGCAAAAGTCTCACCAGAGAGTAAAACCTAGGTTTCAAGAAAATCGCATTTGAAGATGGTCTTCAAATGCTTATTTTCTCAGTATTTAACATTCCTTTGACTTATAAATGCTATTTTATGAGAGAGGGGATCGTAAATGACACAGAACTATAAAATAATATTTATAGAAGCCAATTAAAATTGTTTTGTAAACAAACTCATTTGTGTTTGTGAAAATACTACAGTAAACCTTGTGTGACTTTTTGTCTCCTCATGAAAACAGCACTCATAGTACACGCTGTTGCTATAGAATGTGCCATGTGCAGAATTTGTCTCTTCGTGAAAACTGAAAAATTTGTTTTGCCCTTGGGTTTGCTGACAGATCTATGGAAGACAAATTTATCTATGAAAGACAAATTTCTTCATGAAAATGAAAAATGCAATTGACATGTAGTTGAATTTTGCCCCACAGATTTCATCGTGAATTAGATCTAGCTGATTAAACTGTAGACCTGATCCAGAAACTCCTGGTCCAAGACACCAGGACTTTCTGGATCAGGTCTACTGTTTAAAATTGCCCAAACTTACGCCTTCATCTCTCTCCTTGACGGCTTGCGTGAAGCCTTACTCGGCCGATCGCTGTTGGAAAGCCACGCCCTCGAGAGTGTGCATGGACATACCATCAAACAACGTTGCCAATTGCTGCGTGGCCGACAAGCCCATCTGCTCCACAACCTGCAGATTCCTCCCCCCCACCCAACAAACCACTCCCATGGTCAACCTCTCTCACTGCTCCAATATGTTGTGCTTGGGACGCTTGAGTCTACATGTATTTCAACGTGGAGTAATGGTATTTGATTTGGAAAACTGGGGTGGAAACCAGAGAATCCAACTTCTTCCGGTATTTTGGCAACTGGATTTGGAATGATCCAGATTCTACATAACTACAAGTAAAATGCATGTAGATCCAATATACACCACAGAAATGGAAATTGACCATTCCTCGACCATTTACACTGCTTGTAAGTAAACTCTCTGGTATCAAATTAATACAGTACATTTTTGGGTACACAAGCAATGTCAATTGAAATGTTAGTCACTGCGTAACTCCATTGCCTAAATTGCATTGCAAAATTCTGGATGACCACAAAACAATCTCATATAAACTAAAGTGTTGAAAGTTCTTGAGAAGTAAAGACCAAAATGTTGTTATGATGTACAAAAACAAGGGAGGGGATGTAGCGGAGACATTGTTCTCACCTGATTGATGACTTGTTTCTGGAAGAACAGCCGGTTGCTGGGCACAGTGACCATGCACTGCGCCGGCCTATCCACTGTGTTATCCAGCTTGTTTGTGGGTACAGCCTAGAGAGTTGAATGTGTGAACACGGTATTTCTGGCTCAGTAATTGGGACTTTCTTCTGTTGTCAAGGAATGGCGCTCACACAAGAACAAGAGGGATTTATTTAAAAAGCAGTATTTTGTGCATACAGCAGCCACCTTTCCTTTTGTTTAAACAGAACTGCCACCCTCATAAAAGTTTTCCTTGTAGACTTGCACTTTTAAAACTTCTCCTGTTAAAGATCTTTGCCTATTAACCCTAACCCACTTGGCCCTTTTTGCTAGGGATCCTCCTCAATCCTTCAGAATCTTCCAATTTGGGGGGTGACAAAATTGGATTCTCCCTCAATCCCCCGAAATTTCTTGAAAATGTTACTTCAAAGTGTGGGTACTGCCTCAATCCTTCAAAATTCTCCGGCAATTCCTGTCATTGTTGAGGCAGTGCGAATGGCATTCTTGGGCATTGCGGTTGATTCAAGAGAAATATTGGGCTGAATTTATGCATGACTGAGCAAAAACAACACAAGGTCTAACCCATTACCTTCTCAGATGGCATCCTTCGCAATAAGCCATTCACCCTCAATCCTCCAAAATTGCCAAGATTTGATGGTACACCTGTCAAACCTCAAGTTGTGATCTCAATTCCCATGGTCTCTTTTGGTTGCATTTATTGCTGAATTTATTGATGTGCAGATACTTCAGATCTCACCGGGGGGGGGGGAATTGTTTTAAAAGAATGTCTGCAGCAAACAAGACAAGATAAAACAGTTCTTTTTTTTAACTTGTTTATTTATTGATACATGGTCATTTAGAATTTGTACTTGGGAAAAGTTTGTATCAAAGTGGAAGCATTTATATAAATATATTTACAGTGACAAGTTCATGTGATCAACAAAGACAAGCATGAGTGACCAGGTGAACTCAACAGAATCTGACGCATCAAACACACACACCTGCATTTTTTTCAAATAAATACTGATCTGCTCTAAACATAATCACGATAATGCACATCCTGTATTTATGAAACACAACTATCATCCAGCCCAAACTTAAGTATACGAAAATGCAAGCTAGTTTTGACTGTCCTGAATTTCTCCAACACAAAGATCCCTAATGTGATGCCACAGGAACTTGTGAGCATTAGAACAGGCATTGGGGTATACAAGATGTCATCTTCATTTCCGCAGGGCAGGGGGTGGAATAAATGTACTCTCTTACCCCTCAGTATTTTAGTTAGTACCGTAACATGAGAGATGCAGTATTTCTAAACCAATTAATAGCTCAATGAACGCACAAAAGAGAGAACGCTGGCATAAACAAAGTCATATCATGTAATCAAATACAAGCCTTCCTTCTCTTACTCTGGATGTTTATACAGTCGAACCTCATTAATAAGAGGCCCTTCGGACTTGGCAAATTACCTTGTTATAACAGGAACCTTGTATTATCAGGAATGAAAACAATGATAAACAAAGGATTGGGACCTACGATTTTCCTTGTTATAAGCAGACTCTTGTATTAACAGTGCTCTTATTAACAAGGTTCGACTGTATAGAGAAGTACAATACAATGACCTCAGGCCTAAGTGTGCCACCAATAGTGCAGTAATAAATATCAAATAGGACAGACCACCACACACAGAAAGGAATGTACACACTTTTAAATAATTTATTGGTCTTCAGTGGCTATTTACAGCAACTAGCTGTGACTTTACAAATCATAAGCTTTGAGCTTAGGAAACGGAAACTCCTCGACACCTTGAAACCGTCCAGGACTGAAATGAACATACTCTGAACAAGTTTCATGCAACCAACCTCTTGAAAATAAGGTATGTTCAGGTTAGAAATATTCCTCAGTACGGGTGACCTCCATAAATATCTTTAATCCAAAACATTACCCTAAAAGAACAAAAAAGACTACATCTGTAAACTTTTCGGATAAAATCTAAAAAGGCAGATTAATACACGGAATGAATTAATAGGCTTTATTTTTACTGAATTTAGGAAGTATCACTGTTGATAAAACCAAGATCAGTTTTTGAGTGGCCAGAATCTCTTTCAAGATACAGTTTCTTGAATTCCAAAACTGCCACTGAACGATGATTTTATCCAATCATCCCTCCTTATACACTTCAAAGCTAAAGATTGAAATTGACGATCAGACATGGAAAAATATGTGAAGGGTTGTGCATTCCATTGACAGGAAAAGCGAGGGGAAAAAAAGTGGTGAAGACGACTGGTGAATTGATGTCTTCAGACAGAGTTTGACGGATGGACGCACTCGCACTTCTTCTCCACCATCTGCTCCCACCTCCTGTAGGGGCAGTAGAAGAAGAACTTGACGCAGTTGCGCAGGTAGCCCTCGTCGAACGGGTTGACTGACTCCTCCAGGTTCCGCAGGTAGGTGATGCGTTCGTGCGACATGAACTCCCAGGTGGTCTGGTTGGTGATCATCATGTAGCTGTGGCAACACAGGAGGCCCGTCAGGGCCATCGCGGCCAGGGCGATGATGATGATGCAGACGAGGAAGAAGGCGTTGGCCTTCAGCCACTCGGTCAGGGTGTGTTTCCACTGGAAGGCACCCCTGGGATGGGAGGAGGAAAGGGAGATAACCCATTCAAAAAGTTTTAAACGTGATAAGTTGGAGAGGCCTTCTTCAAAGTGGAAGCGGGGTAGTTGTGAGACTATCAGACTATCAGTCATTCATAGAGCGATCAATCAAGCCCCGCCCCATTAAAGGACCTGCCAAAAGGGCGAGGGGCCATTCCCCAGTCAAAAAGGTGGGGGGGCCCCACCTCCAGTTCTGCTACCGTGCTCTAATACAAGACCTTATGATGAAAGCGTAACTCAGTGTTCACACATGCAAAATAAGAAAGTTGGAAAAACGAGACTGGACGACATACCATGTTATTTGTAATGACCACAGCACCAGCGTCGTTTCAGTCAGTAGAAAGAGCCAGAAGAAGCGGTGGTTACTCTCCCCGACACAGTTCTCTAGCCAGGGACAATGGTGGTCAAACTTCCGTACGCAACGACTGCAGTCTTCGCAGTGCTTGGATCGCATTGGTTGCTGGAGAGGAGGTCGGAACGTCAGCATGAAAGTTACAGTCAGTGCACAGCACACATAATTACAGCCTACAAACAGCCTACTGTAGAGACGACTGCTTCCGTTTCTTTTTTGTGAAAAAATAAAACGCTAAAGTATACACCACAATTACCAAGAATGCCCACTTAGGGCACAGACTCGGTTGCTGCTGATGAGAGTAGGATGTCTATGAATTTATTCCGTTAGATGTAATGGGCGCTGCTTTTCATCCATCTTCCAATTACAGTGACTCTGGTGCAAGGTACTTGTATAATCATGGATTGGGTTATTGGTACCTACTTGACCTAACACATTCTCTTCCTGTGTTTAACACTAAAATAATCTATTACCGTTACACAGTAATGACACCTACCTCAAAGGACTTTCATAAGAATATGCACCAGAGAAAACAGTAGCAACCAAAAATTCACAAATATATTAAGCACAGAAAGCATTTTGCTGAGCAGAAACAGGTAACCAGCCAAAAATTCCTGAAAATGAAACTACTTCTCATTGGTTCCCTGCTTATTTCCGCTCAGCAAATATATTTTCTAAGCAACGATTTCTACAAAGTACTTCCCTAACATTAGGACCTGAACTAGCGGAAAGTGCATCAAATCTTGGGAAAAAATCTGGATCATGGCATTTTAAACTTTGATTCCATACAAACTTGTACATGTATAAAACGTTTATCAAAGACTTTTTTTGTGGACTTACTTTTATCTCACAAAAGTCGCATTTTCTGAGTCTAACTCCAGCACGTCTCCTTGGCGATGACAACATCCTCACCGCCTCCTCATCTTTGGAGCTGCTCCTACCATCTTCATCCTCCTCGTCATCCTTCTCCTCATTGGAATCGGAACTGCTGTCATTTTCCCAGGCACGGTTCTAGCACATGATAAAATCGATTCAAATATTTAGTGGAACTTTGTTCAAAGCTTAAAGAACACTGAAAGTGTCAAACCTTGGCTGAAATTGGTGTGAACAACGGTACTAATTTACTTTGGGGAAAATAAGTTGCAACAGAACTAATTTAACAGATATCAATTAAAGGTTACAGCGTTCAACTTTCAAGTAACCAAATTTTCTCCAATAAAATGTCTGACAACACCCATCCTGGCTGTGATGACTTATTTGCGAATTCCTGAACATAAAAGAAGCAAATGTAGGAATGTTTGTCTCAGCTGCAGCTCTTTGACAATACATGTATGGTTGGCTGGGGATTCTGTGCCATGTCTTACCTTGGTTCGGTCAACAGGAACAAAGCCTGGGTCCATGAGGCTTGCTTGGAAGTACAACCCACCGGATATGGTCAGGAGGGTAGCAAAGGCTAGGACATATGGGATGTCTCTTTGAAGAATTGCTTCCCTCAAGGCTGAAAATGGTAACAGAAAGTGATGATTTTTTTCCAAGAAATGGACAAGCGAGGGATACTGCCATTGGCATCAGCAGAGGTTGAGCAGCAATGATGCTTTGCATACAAAGTCAGTCAAGGTTCGAGTCTGAGGAGTGCAGGGCACGCTACCCGCAACAAATTATGCTCATCCCACGATTCTCGGCTCGTTTGAGCCAGGAACTTTCCTGAATCTAACATCCCTCACCGAACAAGAATCCACTAGTGCATATTATTTGCACATTTACAAATTTATCTGCATTATTTACACCCAAGGGATATCAATGCCAATGTAAGGCAAATGTAGCACGATTCTACCTTCCTCAATCATTCAAAATCTTCAAAAATTTCTGAGTGAATTTGGAGGAATTTGATTCTCAACCTAACTTATACTATGTGCACATCATCTGCAGCATGCTTTTGTCACTGCCAACAGAAAATGTGAACAATGGTGCTGAAATGCTTTTTTTTCCATTACTACCAACTGAGTGAACTGACGACAGCAGTGACAAGAATACATGTAAGTCCATGGTCACGTTGTGTAGAGGGAATAGAACAATAACATGTATTGATACAGGGCAAACCATTCTTTTTTTTCTGAAAGCTGACTCCGAGAATTCCAGCCTCGCTTGGCCACGAAGGTCACCTACCAAACCGCAAATTCTCGGTTTGTGGCCCTGCATGCTCTGCACGCTTTGATTTACACAGTGAAAAGGCTCATTGTTCGGTGGCATGCGGCTCTATTCACGCTTCCACATTCCCGTTGCCTCTCTTCAAAGTGGGGACTATTGTGAAGCTGGTGATTATGATGCGAATTCGGCCTTTTCATTTCTTGGCAACACACAAAGGCCAATCACCATATATACAAGAGCCAAGGTATGCCTTCTTTCACTGTGTTCGCTCGAGTGTGGGCCAAGAATAATAGCTGAAAAGCGGGCTAAGGGATCTCAATTTTTACGGCGGCTCTTACCGTTTCCCGGTGAGAAGGGGTTAAAATGAAACATTTTCTTCCTTCCTAATGTTGGGCAAATTTAGTGCTTACCTGTTGTGCTCATGGGCTCAGCAAACGTGACCAGAAAGACAAGCTAATAATCTGAAGTAAAGATGGGATTAAGATTTGGGGAGAAAGGCTAGGCAGGCTTAGATGAGAAGGACAAAGAGATTGGGAATAAAGCCGGCTGGTCCAACTGACCTGTGTCTTTGAAGATGAAAACACACAGGATTGCCAGAGTGAGGGAAACGTGGAATGTCCGAATGAACATGCCACTTGTCACCTTCCAAAACAGCTTTTTGGACATGATGGTCAGGTGCCGCCGTCCTCTCACAAACACATTCATCCACGGTGTGACTGTTGCAGTAGCTGATTTAGAGAAATGTCATCCTGAAAAAGGACAAAACTTGATCATCTTATCTACCATGTCTACTGAAATGTCATGACACAAAAATCTGAAAGACAATCTTAGATGACCATGTTCACTGCTTGGAAACCTAATGCTGGTGACATTTCCAAATTTCAGTTGCGAGCTTCCTGATCTCAGAAAAATCCACGGAGGGGTTTATGATTTCAATGTGTTTTGTCATCTTTATGATATTCTATTGGCTGGGGCTTTATATCACAATTGCTTTTACGATTGTGCACTGATTTTTTTTGGGTGGTAACCCGTTTCCAAAGAAGGCAGTGTTAATTGAATCAATGAATGGTCTGGGCATTCTCGAGGTCAAGATGACATCACTGAGTATTAGTTCTTCTCTCTGATTGGTCAGCTGGTGGCGGTTCCATTTCTTACTTGGGACTCGAGGGGCAAAAATAGTGCCGTCAGGTGCGGGGAAAATCTGAATTATTGACTTAAGTCTTAAGCTTCATATCAAATGTGCCTGAAATTTTGCTGTTTAGGCGCTATGAATATCTCCCACACTCTGCCTAAAAGGTTTCAGTTATTTTTATCACATTGCAGCGAAAATGAGGAAAACATACAGATCCCTGTAAAAAGTGAGGGAGGGGTTGCCCCCTTGCCCAGACACGAGTGCAATAAATGGAACAACCTCTGACAGCGAGGATACTTAACCATAATTATTCCTACCCAACGGCAGTCATGGCAGTGGAACAAAGGAGGGAGGGGAGAGTTGTGAGACCCATCAGGGTCTGGAATAGCCCCACTAGTGTGGCACATCTAAACTAAAGACATCTAAACTGCTGCCAAAGTTTTGGAAGAGCCCATTGGTACATGTAGTATCTTATCGTTCAGTCCGTGTATTACGTATGTCTTGACATGGAACAGCCGTCGAGACGATGAGGGGTCAAGTGACGTGATGTTCAATGACCTTATTTTAAAGCCCGTTAGATTGAATGGATAAAGGCAAAAAGACTGGAATATACCAGAATAACGTGAGTGAAATCATTCAATAAATGGTTTTTAGAAAGCGGAAAGGTCAAGGCTCATGTCCGTGTGCAAAAGAAATTGCGCCCACGATGATAAGTGGGTGCGCCGAAAATGTTCAGTACGACGACACGAAATTACATGTACGTATACGGATGTGTGGCTAAGGATGGATCGGGAGTGACAGTCCGTGCCACACTAACGGGGCTAGGTCTGGAAACAGTTCCATATATAGAGTACAACTCTAATTTTCCCTTTAAATATTACAACAGCTACCAGAAAGTGATAACATGTCTCAAAAAGTGAAATTTAGGAATAAAAATCAAAGCATTTAGAAAAAACTTAGGCCTATTTTTTTCCGACAAGTCTCATACACGTTACTGTACATAGGCCCTACATGCTGTAGGTTTGTGCATACATGTCATGCATGTAAGGGCATGGAGTGTTGTCCCATATGGGACATCACTCTATTAAGCCCCGCCCCAACATACCACCTGCCAAAAGTGGGGCGCCCCCCTCCCCGCAGCCGGCCTCGACCTCCGCTAGCTCAACGCGCATGCATGGTGGAGTACGAGTGTAGTCAACACGGTACGGTCAAATACTACTACTACTAGAATCTGTCAACAAACTTTTGTAAACTTACCAGTCATATCAAGCATATCAAGGTTTGAAAGGCAAAAGTAATCTGACCACTGGCAACATCTCACTCTACCATTTCAGCTGTGTACTACCAACAGAAATGCTGATCCTTGTGGTTAGTTGTAAAATCATGTACAAGATAAAAATGCCTTCGTTTTTGAGCCAAGCAGCGCTAGGTTGTTGATGACATGGAGTTTTCTGGCACCATACTAACCCCGGTATCCTTTATAAGGGGGAGAGCGCTTTAGAGGCAGAATCCAGACCTGCATAACTTTGGCCAGTTTTCTAAATTTCAGCGTCGGTATACAGTACCATTCCGACTGAAAAATTCTATTTTATGAAGTCAGCAAGTCGGCACATAGCTCCCTAAGCGAAGTATTTTAAACCCTGAACCACTATTTCTAGATGGTCTGTTGACGTTTAGTCCCTTGTGATTGCCAAATATTAAGAGGCCTGAAGCAGCCGAACTTTCTTGGGGAAGAAGCCACGGTTTCAAACCCTCAAAATTTCAAATCGTCAGGTCCCCTAAACGAAATCCACTGAGCTCCATTGAGACCAATGAAGAAATCGAACTGGTGTCCAGAAGTAATAAATTCAACATGTACTACCATATGGTGTGCTGCCTATTAGTTCACGTGTGTTCGGTGTTTCGTGGGAATAATTGCGTTGTCGGCCAGAAAGTGATATTTAGATCAAACAAAAATGGGCAAAACAATATTAGCTGACGAGGGAGTGCAGGTGTTTGTTAACGGACTGTATGGAGCTCACAGTTGGATGATTGGGCTCGTTGTTGGTCACGTAAGAAAGTCCCTTTAACAAAAATTCCTTGCAGGTCATGCCGGGCATGCCGGGTGTACGGTTGCATCATAATCTAGCCTATAGTATGGGTGGCTGTCAATAAGCCTTATCGCAAATACTGCATGGGTGATTTTTGCCCCTTTTCCTTCCCACAATGTCTTTCTACCATTATGCAAAATCACCCATGCAGTATTTGCGATAAGGCTTATGGCTGTTGAGTGTTAACGTGTTGTGATGAAAAGTGCAAGTTAGAATGTTGCTGCTCGCTTGTACCTGTCATATGTCACGGGATGGTCGGCATTGGTTGAAAGAGAATGATATATAAGCCCTATAAAAAATCAAAAGATCAAGACCGACTACAAAACACAATTCCAAGGGAAGTACTGAAAGTCTGAGATTTCCCAACATTTGATGCTAGCTATGAACATGATGAATTGTTGCTGCGCAGATCCTTTAAAATCAAGATCTGATATATGCAATGGAACCTTTACCTTATGTTAATTTGCGTTCATGTCATGGGAGGCCTCACTAATGCATTCGTTGGTAAGTTGATATCCTTCATTTGTTCCATTGTGAATTTATCATAGCAGTGCACCAGTCAGAAAGACTTTGCAGTATGCCTGGTTCCAAGTCCCAAAGAGGAAATTGAAGATGAAGAGACCAACAAACAGACCACGTTGGACGGTGTCAGCGAGCACTGGATTGCCGAGCACGCAAGACAGGTCAGTGCGGCTGCTTCTGGATGGCAGGGCCAGGGGCCACCTTGATTGCATGGGTATCCATGTTACACCATAGCTAAAGCATCCGTCGCAACTGTGGTTTGGATGGGTCCCAATTGTGCTTGGGACCATTCCAACTTTAATGCTGTAGTTGGGCCAGTCCAACCTTCGTTTAGTGTGCCAGGATGTGCCGTAATGTGTACCATCCACTTTGCAGAAAAAATCATCAGCACATGCTGGAAGAATCTAGCTTTCGATTAGCATATTGGTAGATTGGCATGCTTGTGATGAATGCTCTTGTATGTGAGCTGCAAAAACTGGATAAGTTTGAAGAATATTTAATTACAAATCACAGAATCCATCCATTGGGCCTCCCTTTCCTACCTGTTTTGTGTCTGTAGGTGACCAGGATGCTGCCAGGAGGCTTGGGCGTGACGGGCGTGTTCGCCCTGGCCCCTCCCGAAATGATGAGAAGTGCACAGGCCAAACTGAGGCAGGTACTGTTTGCCGTGCACAAGCTGCTGAGGAAACACAGACTGCTGGAGGAAGGGGAAGACACCACGGAATGGGCGATGCTGCAGATATGCGCAACCTCAAGAAAGTATCCTTCTTGGATTCTGAGGCTCTCGGAGAGAGTTTTACTGTACCCCATTCGGTGGTGCCTCAGTGAGGGGGATCGTGGGGCTTGAGCTCTCCCCCATTGTTTAGTTTTCTTTGTTTTTTGGCCTCCTGAAAAATGACACAGTGGACACCTACTGGCTCTGATAGAGCTGCCCATCCCAGGCCCCTGTAAACTGGGTGTGGGGCTTGAGCATCATGAACTATTTAGGGGGGGGGGACTTCCAGTCCGAACCTCCACCCCCACAACAAATCCTAGGTGCACCACTACTCCATTTTCGGCTTGGTGAACATTTTCAGCCATTTTGAATATGAATGATCTTTGACTGAGTCCTGGAAGCACAGCATTAACTAATAATGCACCATCCCTTGGCCAAGTGTTAACTGGGCTCATACATACATCTCCCGCTGAGCCGCCTTAACAAAGACTGCAGCAAATTGGAGGACTTTGTTGTTTAGTTGGTTAAGTGCTGAGATTTTGTGTGTGAAGATTGCAGGTGTGAATTGTGTGAGGGTGAATATTCTTTCTTCACCTTATAAACTTCAATTTGGTTGGTCTTTATCTTTATTGTCCTTAAACACTTACTTCTAGGTTAACCTGTCGCACCTTTGATGTCTCTAATCCACAAGTAAGTTAGAGTCCTCAGGACAGTACAGTGAGCCCCAATCCCCCAAAGCACTTTGCTTGGAGATTTGGGTCAAGTTTGAATCCTCCAAAATCTCACTGTGAAAGAACCCCTGATAGCACCATTCCTAGTGCTTTCGAGAGGCATCAAGTGAAATGACAGCAGCTAGATTTTTCCTCCTCTGATCCTGCAAATAAGTCTCAAATGTCCTGGAGGATTTGGAAAGATCTAGGAGGTTAGGGTAAACTAATCAATTTTTTTTTGCTTGATTGGGTGATCACTGCAATCGCTTAATTGTTCTGTGGCATTGGTTGATACTACACAAATTGTGTCGATCCCGTTGCAATAGTGATCATATACTGGCAATGCATTGTCAGTGTATGATCACTATTTCTGTCTAATTCATGGCTGGGGAAGATGTCTATTTAAACAATGGGAAGTAATGTCTGAAATTTCATACAGGATCAACCAATAGCCCAGTGTTATTGCCCAGTATTGGCCATTAGACAGTAGTTTTTTTTTTCGAAAATAGTGGCAAATAAGACTGACCTGGTACTCTGAAAACTGTTATTGGTCAGTCTGTTTGGTCTTCAATTGTGAGCTTTTATATTTCTACATTTGGAAGTAAACCTATTTGCCCCATACCCCCAGTGATATGAGCCCAAGGAGGAAGGATAATAAAGCACAGGTGAAACTGGATAATTCATTTTGGATGCTTGTTTTGGGGTGGTCATTTTGCAGAGTACAGCCAAACCAGCCGACTGGAAGTTCCAGAGCTTCCTCTCCCGTTGGCCCTACCTTCACTGCAGGATACACGTGGACATCACGGTCCCTGTCCGACACCAGGCAGCGGACTGTGGCCAGTACAGCAAGCAGATCTCGGTAATCAAAGATGGAGCTCTCTTCTGATTGTCACAAGAAGCCTTTCTGAAACATTTTTAAACCTGAGCCAATTTTATGTCGCTTGAATTTGTGTAAGCGCAGCTTGAAAAAGTTATTGTGTGTGTGCGTGTGAGTTGGGCTAAAAGTATTCTTGGGGGGGAGTAACTAAATTTCACAAGCTTGAACTATGTAATTTGTGTAATTCTCATATACACGTGGTTTCCTCTAAATTTCTTGTGTAATGAGTGGAAAAGGGCACATGTTGATGGATGAAATGCGTTTGTTACTTTGTCTTTCATTCCCTGATAAATTCAGCAGGTCAGCATAGCCCCCATGGGTACCTCATCTGTTTCAAGAGTTGTATTCACTAATACCATTTCTGGGTTTTCAATTACTCCAACAGGCCGGGTTATCGCCCTTTGTAGAGACTATCCACAACAGTTTAGCCCTTGTCAACGGTCAGCTTAGAGATCCACAGGACAGTCTAGAAGCAGCACAAACTAAGGTATTGGAATTAAGTTTTTAGTGGATGTCATAGCTAGCTTGTTGATGTGGACTTTCAAGTTTATTGATCTGTTATCTACAACGTGCACAAGCTCTTATAGTTTTGCTGTTACTTTACGGAGTAACATGAGATGGCATATTTTTACATGGTTACGACGTTCCTTCGGTGGGCCAGTGTACTTTGGTCCTCTCAGGTGCAAAAGTCTGGTTCACTTTGTTGCTATGAAGTACTGCCGATGTTGAGACAGTTGGAGATGGTCACACTGAACAGTGCTTGCTGTTAGATCTTGCAGTGGCAGGCATCCACAAACTCCCAGGCCGGTTGGCCTTGGGAATAGTCCACTTGTTGTATCTTGTTGCACTAATTGTTATCCAAAATACCCTGGAGGGTTAGGGTTGAGAGTGTCTGTGGTCATCATATTTTTCATTGTTCTTTGCATTAATTTGTATCTCTTGGTAGATCTACCGTATACTGCTCCTTTTCAACAGTGTTACATCAAACAGAATGAGCTATTTTTACAAGGAAAATTTTGTTTTTATACAGTTTCTTTGTAAATATTACCCCCAAATTGAAATCTTACATATAAATTCATGAATATTATGTTTTATGATATGAATTAGTAACAAACTTAACGAGCCAGTGAATAAAATAAATGGATGAATGGCCTTAATGATGACAATCCATCAGTCAGCATTTACGTTGGTCCATGTTAAAAATTTTGGAAAGGGGTTCACAGAAACGGTATTTTTTTCCCATTCACACAGCGTAAGTCAGGCAAGAAGTCTTCCGGTGCTGGTGGGCCTAGTGCTTTGAAATACTCCGTAGAGCTTCTGGCGCAAAATGTGAGAACTTTCTGTTTGTCAATTCTAATCATTAACAAGTCTGTGGTAAAGTTTTCTCAACCCACAATCTATAACTAGAGTTAACTATCTTGAAACGTGATTCATTCAACCATGTATCTTCCCTCGTTAGCTGTTTTCGGTTTCACTCGGAAACAGACTTTGCTTTTAGTAAAAACTTTTTCTTCTGTTTTTTTTTTTTTTTACTTCTCCCATTTTCTCTGCAGGTGCCACTTTGAGAATGTTTATCAATCTGATCAACTTTCAGCAATCGTTTAAGCATCAATCAGTTATTAAATCTTAATAGAGTTAGAATAGGTTCAATCGCTATCTATATTGTTTTCTTGTTTCAATTTGACTTTTTTATGACGTTTCTCTTGCCAAAATGAATGGACAGTGACTTGTTTTTGAGTTACTAATGAAACAGGGTGTATTTTTGCATGGTGCAGATTAAACACTGCGACAACAAAGTTCAGCACAACCCCTGCAGCGCACGCATACAGGTGCATGGAGTAATGGAGAGCAGGTCCTATGTACACAACAAGGCCACCGTGGAAGAGGCAATACAGGTGAGTTGGCTGGTATCAGCGCCCTCCGACGGTAAACAAGTGCCCGGTGAGCAATAAATGAGTCAAATACTACCTCACCAGGAGGAATTGGATGCTTAAGTGCCAGTTGTCACTTTAGACTTTTGCAATGACTGTTGCCTACCTGTCATTTCCCTGGAGGGAAAAGGAATGAAAAATTTGACAGTCGGCATCCTCGATCGACTGGGCAGAACTTTAAGTTTGACCAACGCTGTCCTTTGATCATCTGTGTTCTCTGTAGGTTTCTCTCTACTTGATCAAACTGCTTCCAAGCCGCTTGGCTGGTATGCCGAGCTTGGTTCAAGTCTTAGCTTTGTTTGTGGCAGTGCATGTCCTTGAGGCACCCCTGTTCATTGTCTCTTCTCGCTGGGCCCTCCTGCCTTAGCGGTTGGGATTGACACTCTTAGAATGACCGTGTGATTCTATGAAGTGTATGTGGGTGAATTCTCACTTGCAGTAAAATAACTACTCTCCCCACCACTAAGTCACCAATGTTGAGTCCAAGTCTGAGTCCTGAGTTACACATTTCGAGTCTGAGTCATGAACTCGAGTCATACAACACTGCTCCCCACTCTTTGCTCTCAAAGCCTGACTGAAATCTGACTCGTGTAGTAGGGGCAATGACGGAGGAAAAATTGCAGTGCAACCCCTCAGGGATTGAGGATGTCTTGATTTCTTGGACTTTTCCTCCCCAGAAAAAAGTTTCAAAGGCACCTGGACATCCCCTGGGCCAAATTCACCATCCCTCCTTCAACCAATAGAGTAAGGGTTTTATTCACTGTAACTGCTCTTTTGAATTGGAATGTGTGAACAGGCAGTGAAGGAAGACGTTATCCGCAGCTTACAGGCCAGGTTGGAGCTGCTGTCGGATGAACTGCGGCAGAGCAGTACAGAGGAGGAAGTGAAAGAAGTAGACACAGGTACAAGGGTCTCAAAGACAGAATTTGTCTGTGGCTACCTCCTTAGTGGTTGCAACACTTTAGTTCATGGTTATCGCTGTGTGGCAATTTTATATGCAAGTGGGCAGGCCCAAAGGAATGCTCTCTTCCTTTATGTTCATTGCCAGCAATGCCTCATCGATTCGTTTTTGAAGCTCCAGAAGGCATTTGGTTCCAAAATTGAAGGCAGTTTGGACTGATGATACATTTGGTCACTTCAAGCTGACTTATGTAAAAATAAAGACCTGCTTTTCAGTCTTATGTCTGTCCAATTCTCCAAGATGTTAAAAATCTTCCAGAAGATTTTTAAGGATTTTGCAGGACAGAGAGGGCAGATGCTATTACTTCAAACTATATGCAGTTTGGTTGCTGAACAATGGAGGATGTTGGAGGATTCATTAAGGTTGTAAGCAGATACGAAGAAGGAGTTGAGATCAAGTCCAGTTTATTATCCTGTATTAATTCTGTTTCCGTGTATTAATCACTTGCTGCAATGCAGAACCACCCTGTTCCATAGCCACGCCCAAGCGCGTCTTTGCCAACTTGCCAGGCACCCACATCAGTGTGTGCGACTATGCCTTCCGCGACGAGACAGCCCAAGATTCGCTGGATCGGCTGAACGAGCTCCTCAACCTTCAAGTCACGGACGAGGAGTTAGAACTGGAGGCAGAAAAAGTACCAGGTAAAGTGAATTAGGAAGTACTCCCCTTGTTTTCTGAAAAGCCCTGGAAATTCTTTCCAAAACACATCGTTGAGAAGTTTAACAGCCACTAAAGTTTGAGGTCTGCAAATCGGATTTTATAGGAGATATTTCTTCAAGATTTTGAAAGGAAACCAGACAATTTTGATTTGGTACAAAACAAACTTATTCAAAGGATGGACAATTAAGAAGTCTGATTGGCTGACTTGGGATGAAAATCTATGAAAAATAAACCAGACACTAGATGTTCTGCCGATAGACTCTCTTGTCCTGTTATATACGTGATTAATTGAAGTTGTTGTTCAGAAAATGCTACACTTTTTACATATTTCAGTTTGATCATTTTTTGTTAGATGATGTTGGAAGATTGAGATCAGGCAGTCCAGATCAATCTTTACATTGTGTTTTTTCTTCCCATAGATGACAGTGACATGGAAGCATCGGAAAAGAGTTCCTTCTCACTGTCGGCTGCGGAGAGTGAGGAGGGGCATCAGGAGGCTCGCAAGAGGAAGCCAGTCAGATACCTGGGTGAGGAGAATGTGGTAGTCTTCTATCGATGGGATAGGTTAAGGTTTTCCAGTGGAAGGTTCTAGAGAATTTCAAAGGACCGGGGCCGGGAGAGCCCTGTCAATGTTATTTTACGTGGTGGCCCATGTTTCTTGAAAGTTTAGGAACACAGAATGTGTAGTAAGTTTCCTCCACAGTGGGAGATATCAGAGGATTGACAGAACTATTATTGATCTCTTTCCGACCAAAATTAGTAATTATTATTGTCATTCAATCTCAGAAGAGTGGCAAGACTTCTCAGATTTGTGCAACTCTCTTATTAACCACTTCGTGCCGGGGCATTTTTCAACGTTGAGGATGCTGGGCCGGCATGACTATCATTTTTTCTGTTTTCAAAATCCTTCAACAATTCATCATTCCATTTAACAGTTGTTTATAGCCACACGGAGTAATCTTCAGGCACTACTCTAAGTTGACAGGTGACCTTCATTGATGCCCGAATATTTCAGCCAGGCCTGCAGCCTTGTAAACAGAGCCCAGATTGTGCGGTGTTATACAACTGTCTTTTGTTCACGAACCTGGCTCAGTTCACTGCTGACCTCTTTTCAATAGGGGCCAGATTAGCATGCAGCGGTGCTGTGTGGCTCATCGCTGCTGTGGTGGAGAGCTTTTGTCCCCGGTGGTAATCCGCTTGCTCTAAATACCCCAAACCTTGGTATACGGTTTCAAAATAACGCTGGATTATCACCACTTTTGAGAGTGAAAAATGCTGGTAATGCCCAGCAGCCTGGTCTTTTGTTCGGAATACGGTCTTTTGTTACAGGGCCCTGTTTCCTTTGTCCGAGTTCGGAGACCCCGGCCACACATATAAACCCTACGGCTACGATTTCGGAGTCCCCGGCTGGTAGTGGTTAAGCATAGAAAAATATTATTCCAA
This sequence comes from Acanthaster planci, assembly GCF_054643075.1. Classification (NCBI taxonomy): domain Eukaryota; kingdom Metazoa; phylum Echinodermata; class Asteroidea; order Valvatida; family Acanthasteridae; genus Acanthaster; species Acanthaster planci. The sequence goes on along the minus strand of NC_141787.1, from coordinate 12,450,612 downwards.
ATATCTTCAGTGTGTTGTATCCCTCTCCCTCGATTTTGGCTGGACTCACCAATTCAATGTTAAAGTTTCCCAACTTGGCTTACAGGAACTAATGATTTGGAAAAACATGTTGGTGTTCAACTTTCAATTGTAACATTTTTATGATTTTTTTGGCATTACAGGGGCTGCTCTAGGAGCCGCTGGTGCTCTTCTTGCGGCTGGGTTGTCCTACCTAGTCATCCAGCATGACTGAGCCAATCAGAACACAGCCAGTGAGTCAGCAGAGGCAGCCAATAAGAGCACAGCTAGTAATAAGTCCATATTTAACCAATCAGCACCAATGCTGCTGGATTTATACCTTGTCATCCACCGCTACAGAGCCAATCACAACACAGCCAGTAATTGATCATCACTCATTAACCAATCAGCACAGTGGCAGCACAGTTTTCACACCTAGTCATCCAGTTTAGCTGAGCCAATCAGAGTACATCATCAGAGAACAGGGTACATCATCCACCTATCAGCAATCTCAATAGTTACAAGTCTGTCCTAGTCTCTTCGTTTATAAAAAAGTTAATGTCATATCACTCTCCGACTTTCCAAAGATTCAAGGCTGTCCATTGATCTGTTGACGTAGTCCACAATTGAATTTGCAATTCTCCGGGTGAAGCCTGGTATTTGCAGATTTTCAGTTCGTTAATTAGGTTGACTTAGGAATTTGATTTCTGCCTCTGATGTGGAGGCAGATGGTGGTAGTGTAAAGCCCCAGTCTGTGCTCTACCAGCTTGGTGGTGACAGCCTTCAACATGAAGAGTTTCTTTTTGTATAGTCGTTATTAAGCTCTAAGACCACAGAGACAGCAATCGGACTACCAAGATGAGAAAGTACTGTGTTGTTTATTTTTCGCTTCATTTTTTGTGTTGAAAGCCGCCAAAAGCTTATTTTCTGTTAACCCATACTTAAAACTTCTTTTCAAGAAATCAGTTAGCAAACTTGCAATGATGTACACGCAGACTAATGGCGATATAAACCCATAATTTACAGTGTACCAATGACTGTACAGTCAATATAGACCGCAATGCATTCAGAAAAAAAATAAACACCTGTAGCCCCAAAACCACTTTGTTGACTATCTCCAATCTTGCCAAGTTCTTTACAATGAAATGCATGTGCAAATTTCAAATGAGTAAAAATTATCATTTGTGCTGCATAAAGCATAAATGCTTGATTCTGTTGTATCAAAAATAAATAATCGAATGTATCTAAAAAATTTTGGGGAATATTTTAAATTTTGTACTGTGTCCTCTTTTTTCCGGCACCCTTTTTTTCTATAGTGTTTATGAAAGAGGCGCACCTGAACCCTAAGCAATCAGTTTTGCTCTCCGTGCAGCCCTAATGCAACAAATACAGACACACCTCGAAATGCTAACCTTTTTGATTGCATAAAAATTATAACGGGTAATCTTTGACTGCACAGTGTAAACCCCAACCCTGTCGCTCTGCAGTTAACACACTCGCCTACAGCTAGTGCAACCTCCAGTCCAACAATACGTAACAATGTTTGATCACAGTTGGTGTTGGAAGGATCAAGGTTGAAGCTATCACTGTCAACTGACCCAATGACAACCCTGGCCTTCAGTTCCATGAGAATTTCATTCATCACGTTCGATGAGTCTCCGTCTCGGTATACAAATAATGCCAGTGTTCCTGAAACAACTAACACGAGCTCTGTTGTAGCCGCTGTTAAAAAGTCCACTGTTCATGTACACAGTTTCCAAATGCATCTGTCCTTTTCACCCCTCTTTGGCTTCCTGAGTCACGTGGGGAGACAAGCGGCCTTCAGAGCCTCCAAGGCAATCTGGACCTTCTCGTTCAGCTTAGAGGGGTAATCCAGCAACTCTCTGAGTTGGGCGGCATCCATTTCCAGAAGCATACCTGCAATTGGAAACACAAAACCAATTGGGAGCCATTTTGCATTACAGGAGGAAAATTAAGTCGGAACGTTTGACGCTGTGGTCTCTTGTTCTGCTTCTCATGAACAACACTTGTTCTCCTTTGTAAGTTCAAACCGTTCTTCAGGTAAGAAGACTTATTTTTTGACAACCCAACCTAATGCCAAGAAACATCTGCCATGGTTGGTTATTTTTCACCCACTGTTACATGCCCAAATCGTTTAGAAACTCGGCATGCATACTAAAACACTCATTATCAGTACAAATGTAATGTGAAATTTCAATTCAATTTGAGATAGGGTTTTGTTGTCATGGTCATTCGAATTTCACTGTCTCACACTCGGATACCAATGGGAAAAGAATGCATATTTTGGCTGACCTGTCTTGGAAAAATGGGCACTGCACAAGAACAGTATGTCTGAATTTCACAACATTGGTTTCAAAACAACAGGCAGATGTTACTGAAGTCCTCCCCTTGAGACCCAGCGGGTGAAAAAAAAAGCAATGCAATGATACTTGCAACAGAACAATGCAAGAGAATATAAAACATTGTTGGGTACCAAGTTTCTTCCATTTTTCAGCATCATATTCAAGACCATCCACCATGACAAGATCAGACACAAGACCAGTTGCAAGTAACAGGGTGAAGGGTGACAAAGGAATGCTTCTGTTGCAGTCGATTTGAAGAGCCTGCGACTTGGATTCAGACCTGAGGTCTTGTGATGGTCTGGCAGCGTCTTTAATACTTACAACACTGTCACTCTGCCACAACCTTGCTGACAAGCATCACACCGATGGACAAGTCTTGGAAAGAGACCTCTAAATTTGGCTCCAGGTCTATCAACAATCCTAAGGTTGATTTTGAAAGTCGACGCATGCAGCTTGTTCTTTCTGACAGGGTCACCATTCCTCACCTGTAAGTTTGGAAGCCAGTTCTGGGTGTGCCTCTTCAATGATGCAGTATAACTCCTCCCCGAGTTCTTGCTTCTCCTCATCCATCTCAATCTGACAGCTGAATAAAAAATTGATTCCATTGGGAGGAAAATTAATTTGTACTATTGTGCTAGGGCAAGGCTCAAGAACAAAAGTTCATCAACAGTAAACTGACCTAATTTAGATTTAAAAAAATACCAATTACACCACTGCAAGTTGTCTCAAAAGGTTCCCTTTACAAACTATTTTCAGGAAGGAAGTCGGTCACGCATGATCAAGGACATACATCCAAGGTATCAAAAGAACCGAGTACCCATATTTAATGATGACTGTAATGATTTTTTTTTCATAGCTTGGTCGTATTTTGCCTATGGTCGTGGGTTTCCTTTTTCAGGACACCATGCATTGTGCAATTCAGAATTTTAAATTAAACTGGGAAATTCTGACAACTGTTGGAAAGACTGTAAATAGATCCCCTTCTTTTTATGCAAACCAGCTTTTCAGCCATTCAGAAATCAAAAAGGTTTCAAACATTTTTTGTTTGTTTCAATCTTTTCTGTAATTAGGTAATTGCCTTTTTAATTTCAAAATCTCATTTGGGTTTTTTTCTCCGGCTTACCCTTGTTCTTCGGGCTGCTCATTCAGCAGTGTTGCTGTTGCTTTCTGCACTGCTTTGTGTAGTTCTGAGCGTGACGTTAGCAGATTGTTGATAATGTCAGGGTTCAACTCCAGGAGCATCCCTAACAGGTTGAAAATCATCAATTTATCAAATCATCAAAGCAGATGGCATTCAAGCAGTTGGCATTTTTAGGGTTATGTAATTCCAGGGTTCCTGCCTATAGGACAATTAAATTCCACCCTCTTTTTAATGACCAAATTATGAAAATCCATGACCCAATAATGCAGTTTCTTGGACTATTCAGACTTTTAAAGTTGCGAATAAAATCACACATTTTATGCACTTTTTTCTGATAATACAAATCACACAGAGTGTTTGAAAAATTCCATGACTTTTCCAAGACTTAAGTCATTTTTACAAAATTCCATGACTTTTCAAGGCCTGGGAAACAAAAACAAATCTCCATGACTTTTCCAGGCTGCAGGAACCCTGTAATTCTCAACATTTCCCTTCCTCTCAAAAGAAAAAGGTGTATGCACCTTATCCCAGACTTGACACAGTCTACACAGTCTCCAAATTGAATTTGGAGTGAGACGGCATGAGAATTTAGCCGGAGTACGAGCATATTTGGTCTTCATGGGTGGTGTCACTGGGTCAAGTGTGGCACACAAACGTACTGCCGCCCATAATGTAAGAATGAGTTAAACAAAGGATTATGAACTGCCCCACACATAGCTAGTGATTTCTAAGAAGCTCAGGGGCCTTCTCACCATCAGACTCAGTATCAGTTCTCGTCTCCAGGCAAGACTCTTCTGAAATCAAGCCTGCCTACCTGTGACTTTGGCACAGTGTTGTGAGCCCAGCTCCTGCACTTTGTCGTAGAGCCTCTCACCCAAGCTTTCCATGTCAAAGGCTGGATGGGGAATCCCCTTAGCAAAACTCCAAAGCAGTCACATAGTACAAAAAAGGATTTTGATAAAATTGATAAGATCTAGCCCTGTGAGGATTAGACAGCCAAGAGAACAAATTTTCACAAAGTAAGCCAGCTTCATGTCTCTCCGCACATCTGGCAGTAATGTACTACAAAAAGTTTAATTTCTGGGCTGAACTGTCATGCATCTTAAGATCTGTCAAAAAGCAACCCCCCCAAAAAAAACTTTTATGAATCTTCCTGCTTATATTATCTTAAGAAAGCACAAAAGACACACCCTCAATAGTTGCTTTTGTGACAGACAAATCTGTTTTATCTTATTTGATTTTTTTTTCATTTACAAAAAAGTGCTTTCAGTCTCAATAACCTCTTAGCAGTTTTTCTCAACAGCTTTTATTTCTGTTTTTTCTTCCATAATTTTTCCCAAATCTTTCCCAGTCAAACCCTGTGTTTTAAACTGGAACCATAACAATACCAGTGAAGTTAGGTTGATTCATGTCCCGGTCAAACAATGACAGGAGTCCCGCCTACTCACTCCTCATCGATGACCCTCTTGGCTCCTTTAACCCTCCTCTTTAGAAGATCCTTGTCTCTTAGCATCCGCATCACTTCCTGGTTACCGGCCTCCAGCAGGACACCGGTGAGGCGGGCAGCCTGCTGCGGGTGCAGCTCTTCCACCTTGGCGTACAGGTGCTCGCCCAGAATCTGCTTGGCATTGGGGAGGTGGTCGTAATCAGCCGGCAGCATGGTGACAAGTCCGACTCACAATCGATGGTAATGTAGTGTGCTGCTGTTTAAAGTCGACAAGCCTTTCAAGGTTCTGGAAACACACAGAAAAATTACTATGATTTATGTGTAAAATCTAGCAGGAGCTGCTTGAGAAGAGGGGAAGGCCAGGATGTAGTCTAGCTTGACTACCTCCAGCCATTATATGCCCCCGACACTGGAGTTACTCAAGTCAGGTATGCATAAAAGAGGCCCTTAACTGCGGAGCACTTCAACATTTCCCTAATCTTTCCTCACGCAGAGTTGCCAACCGCCTCTGTTGAAAAACTTCAACTTCATTTAGCTCGACACTGGTACTCTAACCTTGGCGACTATAATTACTTCACCAATGACAAGTTTGAAAGATACTTTGATTTGAGGAGTATTTCAGAGGACTTCATTTTGCACTTCGAAAACAGAAATCAGGAAAGCATGCCAACTTTGTAGCAGGTACGCAAACTCTACATTTATGAATGGGATTATTGAAAGCTTGATGAAATTGCACTTGTTGAGAGGTAAAAATATTGCTCTGAAAAAAAAGGCAATAGGGCCTACAGGCAAAGAAATCAAAGTGCTCCACGTTGGGGTAGCCTAACATTACAACCATGTCATCTATCGACAATATTGGCTTTTGCTGGTGCCTTAGAGGCTTTTCTTCGTTACTTTTAGTTACAATAATGCCCAAAGGTTTACTTGAGCCTGTAGACCAATACTGCGATACAAAGCCTTTGTTTGGCCAGTCAGTTTCCATTCCCCATATCAATATAACATTCTGATGTTGTACGGACATCAGCCAGTGGCGTAACTGGGGCTAAATGTATGAGGGGGCACCTGGGGTGCACACATTATTTCAAGGGGGTGTAATGGGGAAAAATGGCTATGGGGAACTGGCAAAACAACAAAGACTCTAACTAAACCAAAGATCTTTGAGGGAAAAGTCGCAGGAAATTGAATTAATCAGACACCAATATTTGACTTAAAAAAAGGACCCCAAAATAATTCATTGATGAAAAAGTACTGGAAAAAAATGCAAAAAAATCCCATAAAGGACTAAAAAACCCAACAGACAAAAACTGTCAAAGGACTAAAACCAAAAGATGAAAAACTTTAAGAGGACTGAAGCCAAAACCAACAGTGTGACTAATATGGACCTTATGAATTTACACTCAGACTTCAATCACTAACTTCTACCAGAAAAGGGCTCAAGCAGAAAACCACACTCCAGTTAAGAGGAACAATACATGTGAAGTTGACTGGTCTCTGCTGATCTGTTACACTGAGCATGACCAGACCATGTGCCTACACTATATGGGGGAGCTAGGGCTTCAAACAAATAAACCGGGGGGGGGGCACACTATTAAAAAAAATCAAGAACTCTAAACTAACTAAAAGCTAAACATTTTAAAGGGGAATTACTTCTATGTAAAAAAGTGTATACAACAACACAATCATTTGTGGCTCTGCCACAGAGGCACTGCTACATAACCGCAAGCGAGATTTCAAATGGGGGAAAGCATCCGGGGGGGGAGGGGAGCACGGCCAGGCATCTGCATGCGAGGGGCATGTACCCCCCCATAGTTAAGTTGCACCACTGACTACAGCTACACCCCTTTAAGGCCAATAACCCTCAATAACTATTGATGCATTCTGCCTGTTTCACTACCTTGGCCTATCAATACGTCGACTTCAACGATTTAAATTTAGTTTCTTCTACACGGCTAGCGCTAGCGCTGCACCACTTGCACTTCCACAACAAACGTCGACAGTGCCTCTGTCAGAGGACGCCCTCTCGTGATTGAAATCGTGATGCAGCGGGTGCGGCCGCCGTCTCCCTATGTACAGCCTCTACACGGCAACTCCTCCACTCCGAACACCAGACTATTCCTTTTCGTTGCAGGACGTGAATCAGGTTAGGAGCATGTGGCGCATTTGGCCTGGAAATTACCTATTATAACTCCACTTTGGGCTGATTTCAGTAGAAAAGAGTTCGTGGATATTAAGTGTTATATATTGTAGAATTATAATTGGGGGAAATAGTGTGTTCAGGGAGAATAAATACATTCTTTTTGCTCTCCTAAACATGTTAAAAGAAGCTAGCGAGTATATATGTATCATGTACGTTGGCTGTAGCCTCAATGTAAGCTATAGTATGGATCTTTCACGCGTAGCCGCACATCGCACAGTGCATAGTGCACGCGTGCTGAGCTTGCCGGACCAGTTTCTGGACTAGCATAGAACACTTTCCCCTGATTGACATGATTAAAGTGAACAGATACCAGTTGGCCTAATTGATATTTTGCATATTTTCAGTATTTATGATGTTGGTAAGAAGTTATGGGGAAGTTTAAGTGTTAGCGTTAAGCATGTTGTTAAGGATGGAAGGGGTTTTCTCTTTTTTCTGCATGTTTAGTACTCCAGTAGTCTTTCAGACTCGGTAAGACAGCAGCAGTATCACACAGCGACTCTCCAACTCAGAGAAGTCCCTTTATTTGGAGACGAAACTAGTCCCCTAAAAGAGAAAATGTCTCCTTAAAAGGGAAATATTTTCAAGTTGGCTTGGATCCCAAAACCCACATGCTGTAATCAATTTTTTGGGCTCCATTTTTTCCGTTCATATAAGTTATTTTACATTTTTTTTAACCCTAACCCCCCAGGGTGTATGTAAATTCATATTGAAATTGGAGGATTTAGGACTGTAAGGGTTAAAAATCAAGTTTTTACCATGTCATTTGATATACCATATTTTCCGTTCATATAGGTTATTTAAGTTTTGGGTGAAGTTTGTACTATGCCACTCTGTTTACTGTATGTAAAGGATTGATATTCAGATAAAGGTTTTGATGTGGTCTTTTGCCCATCCTTTGTGTCCCATTGCAGATCCTCGCTTGTAATCCTAGAAGTAAATGGTAGAATTTTTTTTAACCAGTTAACGTCAGATTTTCTTACTCGAAAAAGCTGTTGGGGGCGGGTTTTTTTTTTTCATGCAAATTCTTCAACCTTGCAATTGCCCTTTGACCCTACCAAGTGCGATGTGTTAATACGTCAACCGCAAAAATGAAAAAAGAATTCTGAAACGATCACACGTCCTCTGTGGAACAAATAAGGAAAAATATATGTTTACACATCATCCGGCATCAAGTGGTTAAATGGCAGCCTTGGTTGTTTTCTTTGCTGAATCCAGTTATTGTATGAAAAAGATCCCAGGGCAATGGTAGGATCCCCAAGTGCACTTGAAATAGAAGAAGCCCCTGGTTTGGGGGATGTTGTCTCTTTCAGGGGACTGATTTTGTCCCTGAATTAAGGAAATTCTCTGAGTTTCAGGACAGTCTCCGAGTGGTGCGCCCCATCTTCTTTTTAACAAAATTTACAATTTTGGCCTCTTTAACATAATTTTAGACATGGTCGGAGCTAATATCACCCAACCCCGTCCAGATGTAAAAAGAGGCGATTCATAGGGATCAAGGTATTCGGACTGGGCTTAGGCCTACCTGAGGCAGAGTCCTGAATAGAGGGATTGCATTTCACCTTATTTTAACCCTCCTTTGGTTTTACAGCACAAATATGCACAAGTGCCCAAGGTCACTCTCTTGCATGTTGTTACAGTGCACAACACCACACAGCTGTGCTTCTTTGGTGTGTTTACCAAGTGACCCAAAGAGTGACTTCAGCATAGGAGGGTTAATGGTTCCATGCCGCGTAAAAAGTCTTATATAGCACCAACTGCAAAGGGGTCCATTCATTGAGGAATTTAAACTGAACCCCCCCGAAGGGATATGACAGTCTAGATTAGATTTAATGTCAACAAAAAAAGGAATAAAACAAAGAACTTCAGTAGTAATTGAACATTGGCAATTTTCAATCGTACAGAAGTCTGCAATCGGTCAAAGAGGAAAGCCTAAACTCAAAAAGGGGTTTTTCTTTGCAGAATTTAATCCAGCAGTCATGAACAACGCGTCCGCCGCCGCCCAATGGATGATCATCCGTGACAACTCCTGCTTCTTGAAGAAGGGAAATGGCTTGACCTTCAGCTGTGTAAGAAAATGTATTTCTTTCAGTTACCAATCGGCAATCAAGTGCGGCTTCCCCGACAGATTTTTCCATAGTTAAACAAAGTTTTCCATAGAGGTGATCACTCTCTGTCACTTTCTACTCAACGTACAATACATGTATGTACTTTGGACATTTTATTACCCCTCCCCTCAAAAAAAAAAAGAAAATGGAAAAAAAATACCAAGCAAATAAAACAAAACGTGCCATGACTTGATCTCAGAAAACTGCAACCAGTGACGCTGTCCACATACTTTGTTGGTATACTAAACATTCAAATATTGTAACTAACCCCCCCCCCCAAGCTGTTAAACTAGAAATAATACTAAACCTAACAAATTTCAACGCATTCAAGCAGGTCATTGTAATTACTGGCACACAACTGGACACAGAAAGTCAGCGCTGTGGACATTTGAGTCATTTGGTATGGATGGCCCGTGCAGTTCATACAAGGGTGACTGACTTGCATAATACGAAACCTGACAAAATGAAGCAGTCTAACACATGGTACCATTAGCCAGAGACTCCATGGAGCAACCGCTGTGTGTCCCTGCTCAAACAAAATCTGTCACCCTTCACCTTTGGTCCTCAATCCAGCAAAGTTGAACAAGAAGTTTGTAACATCCGGTACTGAATCAGCAAAAACTTGTAGGACTTTGAGGGGCATGGGGTAATTCCGGTTAACAGTTCAGTGTAAGCGGAGCCCAACTTTACGCTTGGTGGCAAACTTGGCTCCCCTGAAAATGCATTATTTTTTTATCTTAAACAATGACCACTAAGATCTCTGATCATTTCCTTTTGTCATTTCCTGTCACCACAGGAGCCCAACAACCTGAAGAACAGAAACACCTTCAAGTTCAATGGACTGATCCACAGGAAGGTTTGTATTGACACTTTTCTTCTGAAGTTGTTGGAAGTAACCCACGTTCCCAGGTTCTTAAAAATCCGTTTGGTCAGATGAGGACTTGGCAGAACTGAACCCAGCTGATACAGTTTGACGCGGGATTGAATTTTCTTTGAAATTCCTTAAGTCCTGAGACAGTGACGTTGGATTCTTGCAAATGGCCCCGTAAGACTATTAAAAGTTCCTGGCAAAATGTGTCGGGAGTGTTGGATCATTAATGGTAACTTCCATTTAATTTCCCAAATAGCCGTGCTAACATTTCAAGAAATCACCAAGGCTATGATTATAGAGGGTTTGCACGGCTGCCATCTTGCAGGCCAGTCCTTTTGTTCAACAGGGTATACACAAAGGAGGTTTCCCTTTGGAACAAGCCCTGCTACGTGTCTATGAGGCAAAGCCTCTGTATTAAAGACCTCTCTACAGAACTTGTGGACCATGTTCCCTTGTGAAACTAATTTTGTTATGGTAGAAATGTCCGCACTGGAAAAAAAGTGACGTGGTGAATCTTTCTGAATATTTTCCAAATCCTTATTTTCCCAGACTGTTGGAGTTGAGGCTGGCAAGGATGGCAAAGGTGTCGTGTTGGTCACCAAAAAGTTCCGGGGAGGTGAGGTGAAATCTGTCCCTTGTTTTCACTCGGGCCTTGGTAATTGCTGCTGTACATTAAAAGGTCTTCCTTGTATCGGCAGCTTTGTTCAGGCTGACTCCCCTTCAAATTGAGGTCATGCATTACTAGCGCATCTCCATGGTGTCACAGAGGCTGTTTTTGTTAATGAAATTTAGTAACAACGAATGCACAAACGGTTTACTCAACCTATCCCAGTAACACAAAGCTCTTGCCCTCTGTTGTCGTGACACGACAGCATTCATGTCATGACAGCTATGTGACAAGGTGACTTGTTACATGTTGATGGAAAATGTTTCTTTGAGAAATTATTTTTGATTCCTTTGTCATATTAATAGAGTGTATTAGAGCTACCAGTCGACTAGGAAGAGGTGCTAGTGGTAGACTTGTCGACAGTTTGTTGAAATTACGGTGATAATTTAGAGCAGTTTTACTTTTCAAGCTCAAAAGTCACTTAGCGCTTGTCTCTGGTCAATCTGCTGTGCCTGAAAAGCTCGTTTACCTCTAATTTGTAACTTACTTCTAGCAGGGGTGGCTTGTTGTGCATGAATGAGAGGTTTAGTGCAGAGTTTAATGTCATGTGCTTGTTTTAATATTTCCCTTGTGCAGTTACCAACAAGCCCGCCAAGCAGTACAATCGCATTGAACTGAAGAAGGACGCCCGGCGCACCCTGACCTCCATCCGTCACGTCCTCAAGAAGAACAATTACCGTCGGGACATCAAGAACGTGAGTGGCTTGTTTAGAAACCAGATAAGAACCGTTCTCAGGAAATCGGCTCCAGCAGTGCCGTCTATCAAATGAGTCCATACGTCTTGAAATCAAGACCTGTTGTTTAGGACCTGTTAGTTATTTGGCAGTTTGTCAGCTTTTGTAAATTCAGTGGAAGCATTTAAGGAGCTGGATAGACTGTCTGAAATAAATGCATGCCCCCCCCCAAATGAGGGTCTGCAAATGATATACATGTCGTATTTCCGAGGATCGGCTCTCATGCAGTTTCCAGTCACATCTGCTTTCTGTTGAATGATGTGTACGCGTAAATCAAGTTGCTACAACCTGTGGCGTTGTTTCTTGAAAGCTAGCAGTCTTAGTACTTGAGATCACAGTTTGCCTCTTCAGTTCTGAATTCATCGGTAACATGGAGAAGCAGGTGTCCAGTATTAGCTAACCTGACTTAAAGATGTTCAGCGGGGCAGTCCGTTGTGTCAGTGTGATGTTGTAACCTTTACAATTCCTGATTACGCTCTGTGTGGCAATGGAATTGTTGCAGCCTGTAGCTGTGTACGGTTAATGTGCTAGCCAATGAGTGCTTGTAATTGGCACATGTACGTATGTTGGACTCCAATAAACTGCATAGCCTTAATTTTCACTCTTGAACGCACCTCAAGTTAAGGTGATATCAGACCGAAAATTGCTAAGGATGAAATATGCTAGTCTGATCCAGCGTTGGCTTCTTAAAATTGTCTGAAGAAGACTTGAAAATATGTTTTGTGTTTGTGTGTAGGCTGCCCTGCGACGTGCCAGCGCCATCCTCCGCAGCCAGAAGCCGGTGATGCCGCTCAGGAAGAAACGCGCCCCACGCAACAAGCGTCACTAGAGTGGGCTTGGGAGCAGGGTACCCCGAGGTACAAACCCGACAGACCAAATTCAATCACAACACTTCAGTGCAGGAACAACTAATAATACCCGTGGATCTCATAGGAGACATTTGAAAAAAAAAATGTAGTTCATTCATTACAGCTTGTTGTAATTCCAATTGGAGTGATCGAAGCCAAGAGGTGTCAAATAAAATCACACTTTATGTAAACAGATGACATGGTTTCAGCGGTGCCTTTATTCTGTTCCATTTGCTCTTAATTTTTCAGGGGAAATGGTTTTATTACGGACACAGCCCATGTTACTGGCTTCCTCAAAACAAAGAGATGTTGAAGTGTAAAGTTTGCAAAGTACAAAGGAGGGAAGTGTCGTAACCATTTATATCAATAATGTAATTGAACAACACTTTCCCATTGCCTTGATACTAAAGAGCCAGGAATTGCTATCTTGGATTCTGAATTTCACCAAAGAGCTTACAGCTCTACTTCATAAGGTGAGAATACGGGCCTGTCACAGTAGTGTGCCTCCAAGAGTTTGCAATGCCTGGGCCAATCACAATGGACGAAATCTGTCAACCCAATGAGCGTTTGGAAAGGGTCGACAAATTTTGCGTGTTGTGATTGGCCAAGGCGTTTCAAACTCTTGGAGGCGCACTATTGTGAGTCGCTTGTATTGATTGAGACGTACGATGAGCCAAATGGCCATTGGCAACAGCTGTATTCAACTTGACACAAGTTGTGTGGCATGATGGGCAAATTTTGCCTAGGTCAAAGCAGTTGATCACGAAAATATCTGCTAATGACATGAATGGTTTAAAAGCACATACTACAGTTGGGGCGTCACCTGGGTGGCAAAGGGTCTTCGTAGTTGGGTAATCTGTCCAGGACTCTCTCTGCCAGCTGCCTGTAGGCTAAGGCCTGGGGACTCTCAGGGCAAGACACCACGATGGGACGTCCCTCATCTGATGTCTCCCTGATACCAATGTGCAATGGAATATCGCCTGCCGAGATGACAGTGAAGGACAAAGAAACTTTCAGGACTCTAGGGCTAATGAGGCATGAGGTGTTGAAATTGTTACGATAGTGTGAATCTTTCACAAAGGCAGGGAAACCTGAATGACCGAATTTTTACAACCTAAATTCTGAGGGAAAAAATCCCATCCCAACTACTGTGGAGTATTGTTAAGCAACTAATCAGCACGGGGAGAGATGCGACACAATTTACTGACAAATGAATGTTTCACTGCAATTCAGAACTCTCCCACTTTGAAATTGTTGCCCTCAACCAAGGACAAAGTGTACAATGAGCCAGTATAGTATTTCACAATCGCATGGTCATTCGAAAACGAAGCAGGTGTGGAATGGCCGCACTGACAGAGCAGACCTCTTGTGCCTGTGACCTCCTGAATGACCTCGGATACGTTTCACTTTGGGCATGCGCTTCTTGAATACCCAACGGGATCAGCGTCCATGCTGCCATACCCAATGGAGGCTAATGCAACTGTGCTAACAATTGGCACCTTCCCTTCCACATGAACACTGTGCTCGATGTTTTCTTGGACACTGTCAGAAAAAAAATGGCCTGACAAGCTTCTGTGCTTGGATGGTGTTGGGTGCCCTGGTTCATATCAGACACCGCGACGGTGCACCAAGCGACTTCTGTGCTGTGTTGCTCCAACCCGAGTTTGCAAGCGCACGACTCACCTAAGATTTCAAGTCCCAGCTCCTCGGCGACCACCTGTGCTCCATCCTGGCCAAATATGTGACTCTGGTGCCCACAGTTCGGGCAGTGAAAGACACTCATGTTCTGGACAAGACCCAACACCTGTATAAGGAGAGGAACAAATGGAACATAAAATGTGCAACCACAAAGACGGAAACGTGGAGAAAGATACTTTGTAACAGCGGGGAACAATGTAAATACAAATACTGTGTGGTTTTCTGGTCAATCTTCCACAGTATAGTGGCTTTGCGTGGTAGCCATCCTTCCTGGCAGCTCTTTTGTTCCACAGGGGAGTCCTCCTTTGTGCATACTGTGAAACAAAAGCACTGGCCTGCAAGATGGCAGACGTGCAAGCCCTCTATAGGAAATGACTCTAGTAACTTACAGGCACATCTACTTTTCTGAACATTTCTGCCCCCTTCCTGGCATCCAGTAATGCTATGTCTTGTGGAGTGGACACAATCACTGCACCTGATAATGGAAAAGCCAACAGGTGGATCTGATCACTGGGTCTGGAAAAATCCAACATGGGAAAAGTTTGGGAAGACAAAAATATTCCTGGGAAAGTACCCTATTGAGCAGTCGCAGAGAACAAGTTAAAAAAATTCAATCCACTTCTCCTGCTACACAACATAAACAAATCGCAGGTCATTTGATATTAATGGAAAGGGCAGCTATTGAGAATGTACGTTTGTATAAAAGGATAACTGAACGAGTATCTAGACAATATTTATGAAAACTGTCTTTAATTAATGTCATGTAAAACTTGACGAAATTTAAGAAAAGCATACATTGTAATTGTGTCAAAATGTGATCTAATATTCATTTGCTCAGTTTTGATCACCCCTACCTGATATTGGAATGAGCTGAGACATGGACAACTGCGCATCTCCTGTACCAGGGGGCATGTCCACTACCAGATAGTCAAGGGGACCCCAGGCAACCTGTTCTTGGAGGAGCAATCACTTTGATACTCGGATCAGCATTCAATACACTCGGTGGTTGTCCACATTACAAGTTTTAAAAGATTGATTTAAAATTTTTGCCACATCCTCTTCCTAACTTTTCAGAACTAGCAGTGCTAAGTGATGCACATGAACGCATTTAATTTCCCTTCCCCAAAACATTCACAAATTGGAAGATGGTCATTATTAGGCTAGCTCTGTTGGCAGAGCCATGGAAAGGTATTTCCCGAAATCCAAGATTCAGTTCACTTCTCTTTGATAAACCCAACACTTTTCCTGAGGAAACTTGACAATAAAGCTGCACTCATCATCGCATTTGGTGTCCATCTCCTATTCCACCTCAGAAACAAGCCTTGACTTCTTTGAAATTTTGTTTCTTTGAATGGAACAGGGTCTAGTTACCCACCTGTCGTATAAGTCTCTGAATGGCAGACATGACCATCAGTCCTCTCCAGACTACAGGCGCCTTTTCATCGGTGAGGAAACCGATAGACATACTGTTTAATAAATCATACAGGCTTAAACAGGTCTCATATCTGCATGCTGCCAATAATGATTCAAACAGCAAAATGACCACATTAAGTAACAGAATTTCGTAACAGCACTCTGCAAACCACACAAAATTTTTACAATGTTTGAAATCCCACATTACCATGAAATGCCAAAGTTTTGAAGAGGCTTCATCAAATTGTCTGCGAAGAGATGGAAACAGTGGAATGTGCATTAACAGGTATGATACCAATTTCTCTGAATGGATTCGAGCGCATTTCATACTTTCATGCATTCAAGTGATGCTTTCCCTTTTGGAAATACCCAATTTAATTAAGGTAGCACAAGAATTCCGGTATCAGTTGAGGTTTCAAAAAAGAAGGCACTGATTGTCACCAGTTAAGTTTGTCACAAGTCCTTTCTGAAATCCCTTCACAAGGCTAGTCACAAGTCCCATCGAGAGGCCAGTCATAAGTAACAGGGTGAACAATGACACAGGAATGCATTTGTCACAGTTCATTTGAATAGCTTGTGAATTGGCTTAAGACTGAATGACTAATGATGGACTTGTGATGGACTTGCAGGGACTTGTGATGGACTCAAATACAACACTGATTGCCATATGTTCCTGGGACTAATGTCAAGTCCATCACAGGTCCCTCCACAAGTCCTCTCACAAGACCAGTCGTGAGTTACAGGTTGAACAATGTCTTCTGACTGAATGACTTGTGACGGGCCTGCAGGGGCTTGTGGTCTCAGCTGCAATGCTGCCTGGACCATTTTCTTCAAAAAGTTATCCAAAATGGGTTGCCATCCAAAGTGTGCACATCTGCAGGCCTTGTGATGAGGGCTGCCTTTACAACACACCCAGGTACAAACAGATTTAGCAGACACAGGAGCAACTTGAGGTGCTTCTCAGACATACTTTTGGTAAGTTCTGGCTGCTGACCGCTGAGGTTCATCATCCGTGGGATGGACGGCCCATAAACATCCGCATCAAGAAGACCAACCATAGCTGACTATTATCAAGTCACGCAAAAAAGAAAGAAAAAAAAAAGCAGAGTTACTGGCTCCAACAAGTAGGTTGGGTCCTGTGCTAAAAAACATTAGGGGACTGTGAAGAACATTCATTTTGACACCAAGGTTTGAGGGTATTCTTGAACTGAAGATTACAAGGGGTCTGGTTTTTTTTTGGGGGGGTGGGGGGTGTTTGTTTTTGGGGGCAGAGACCAGAGATTTTTTGGGAATATTAACCCTCGCATTATCCCACAGAATAAAGCTTGTTGGCATGGAAATCAAAGTTGGTGAAAGATTCGCTTTCAGTGTCCATAAGAGTCATGACAATCAACAATGGAATTATCACAGAGTTGAACAAATCAGTTCATAAACTACAGAACTGCACAGAAACAATTCTATAATACATGTATATGTTTATTAAAGCAATCATGTAAGTTATCATATACAAAATTAATGACAGGGTGAGCCATGACTTCAGTCGACAAAAATACTGTAATAAATATTTGAATAAATACGAAGTGAAAATCAAATAAGAAAAACAAGAAATGTGAACGAACATTTCCTTACCCTTTCCACAGCTCCAATACCCAAGGCGAGATTTACTAAAGAGAAAAAAAAACTAACAGTTGCAATGTATTTCACAGGAGAAAACAAGACTAAACTGATTTTCTTGCATCAATCATTACACAGCTGTAAACATAATAAATCTCATATTCCCCCTGCAGATGCAGGGGGGGGGGATACTATACCTGCTGTGGTAGATTTGCCAACCCCTCCCTTTCCAGAAGCAACAAGGATGACCTGTTTGACTCCAGGAATTGGCCATTTCTTAGGGAGTCCTCTGCTTGTATTTGTCCCTGGAGTTCTTGCAGCCTGCTGCTTCGGTCATAAAAAACAAGGCTGAAGCAATTAAGCATGAGACAGCTTTGTTGTGACATGTTGTTGTTGTTTTGTTTTAATGGCGCTTTCAGCTACTCGGGCTATTTACGCCAATAACTGTACGTTTATTCATACACTTTATTAAATTAATCAGCATCACATTACGGAGTAAGGAAGAAGGTCCAGTTTTAGAAGCAGGAGGAAACCGGAGTACCTGCGAGAGTGAGTATGGACTGGAAATCAAATGCACTTAAGGCCTGGGCCAAGCCAGGACTCGAACCTGGGCCTCATTAAAGCAAAGCGAGGAAAGAACCACTACGCTAACCCGCTCACCCTTGTTGTGACATGATATGATCTGATTGAGTCTCATCATGGCCATAGCCTAGCCTGACGCTAATATTAATTATGATACTTGATAGTAAGTAACACGGTTAACTTGGCTCAGCCTCTGAAAAGAAAAAAGTACCCCCAGAACTGTGGGGTCCGACGTCCGCCCCCGCTCCCACGAACGGGGTGGACGTCGGACCCCACATGCAACAGTTCTGGGGCCGGGGGTAAGAAAAAAGCAGGTGAAACGCATAAACATGCCTGGAACAATATTGGAGAACACGAAATTTAAGAAATTACTTACTCCAGTACTAGTTTCACTTAATTGTCTATTGAACTGCTTCAAAAACAGTGTCTGAATTAGACCTTTCCTCACACCGGCAAAACAGAGAGAACAACATTTCACGGGCGCTGCCATCTTTATTATGATGAAGCAGCTGAACTATTGAGGGCGGTATTCAATTAGCCCACAGAGCTGTCCTTTTTTATAGCTCCGTGATTAGCCCATTCAGAACTTGAGAGTTGTACATACATGTACTGCCCAAACTCAGTGCATTTCGCTCTTGACGGTTGTGAAGGTCATACCAGTCGATTATTCCCAACCTCCCAACGTTATTTGGTTGCCACGCCATTATGGATATCTCCAAGCAAAAGTAATATTCGACCTCCCCGAGTACTCCAATGGAATGCACACGAATACACACCAACTGGGATTATGAAATAGAATTCAAGATATGACTAAGAATCATTAAGGTCTTTTTCATAAAACTTATGAGAAGAACTCAAAACCTCAAGAAATATTTGACTCCCAATTTTTTTTATGTGTAAGTTTATTACCAGAATCTAGAAATCATTTCCAACCATTTTTATACAATTACAGCGCATTCAATAAAATTCTTACATTTTCTCTACCACAATATTCTACCACAATATACAATGCAGCTGTAATGAAGATGATGGAAGTCCACATTAAGACTACAAACCACTAAATCATGGCCTCTCCAACAATTTGGAGTTCTGTGTTCACGTCTTAATGAGATCTGCAATGTATAAATGATAAGATTGGAGTGTTGTGATGATGAAAAACTCTAGAATTAAAATTGACACGTTTCAAATACTCAGGGACAATGAGTTGAAATAAGGATTCAAAACAGTAGAGGGCACATAAGAATCTGAATAATAATAGAATTTACAAAATGGCTACAATAATCTACAAGGCTAACCCAAAAAATACTGGTTAAAGTGTCCTTAAATTCTTTAAAAAAATCCTGCTCAATCAAAAGACCAAGATTTACACTGTTCTGGACCTTTTTGATTTACCTTAGTGAATACTGGCTCCCAAGCCCCCCCCCTTGCAGGAAGAAAAAAAAACCCACTTAATAAATTCCATTATGAGTACACAAAATGGTTCTAAGATGATGGGTTGTACATTTACATGGCAAAATACAGAAAAGAATGAAAAAAGCGACACAAATACAAAGGAACTCCCCACTTAAGAGATGTTACATGATTTAGGTCATGGAAAATTACTCAAATCACTTTACTCCATCTTTGTTGATGCGAGTGGATCAATATTTATCAAGCTTTCAAAATGTACAAGCAGCATTCTTTCACAACATGAATAAACACGATCATCTATGTACAAGCTAAGGTTAAAACCTACTTAAAACATGCTGAAGCTTGGATCATACTTGGCACAGCTTTCAGAGTAAAGTAAATTTGTAAATGATTACAAGAGATATCACAATGATATGATGATGCAACTGATTCAATGGAACTTACATTGCTTCCAGTTTCATTCAGTCAAAAATATGAACAGATAATGCTAGTTTCCGAATATTATCTTCAGGCAAACTTGAATTCTCAATTCTGATTGGTTACTCCATGGCAACAAACAGTGTGATACAGAACTTTATTGCACAGTTCACATCAAACCCTGTGTGATGCCCGGTTGAAACTCAAAGCACTGCGTTAATTTTACGCTAAAAGCAAAACGCAAAACTGCAAAATGTACAGTAAATTCAAAGGTGGCGAGTTTGAGTGCCTAGGCCCCTATAACATCTTTACTGCATGTCCAGTTTGCTTGAAGATAAATTCGTTATCACACTCGCGCTTGTAGAACACAGAATAACGTAGTGCGTCTGGGTTCCACTCGCGCTCATGTGACACCTAACAATAGCACTTTAGATACCATACGATTACTGTACACACATGCAGTCACCAATTCACCATGTTACTTTAACCATGGAAGAATTTGATTAAATGACACATCTGACACTGTCATTTTTTTAATTTGAAACTGCACCGACACCGATGATTTCAGGCAAATTCTCTTGCAACTTAGTATGCACCTCAAGTTCATGCAGAATGTGTGGCTACACTGTTTTTAGCAAAGGAGAGTTAACCATCTACACAGCTAGAGATGAAAAAAATCTACAACAGAGATTTGACTGAAGATTGCATCTAAAAATCGGTTACTAGAGCAGAGCCTATTCCTCCTAATTTACACAGCTTGCATGCAGCAAGCTATTTGGCCCAATGCGCCAGTGAGCATTCTGGGACATATTCCGTGCTTACAGGATTGGCATGAACTTTTCTGCATTAGTGCTATGATGACAGAATGACAATGATCTGTCTGAAGTAGCTGAGATTCTAAGCACGTTTAGGCACCGAGATGGATCAATGACCAAATGCGAAATGGGTCAAGTGGCAGTGCTGCCATCAGTTTAAGTGTCTGATCTTTGGCGCAAATCGCAGCCAATGGATCAGTGCAAAAGTCAACCAAGAAATGCGACACTGCAGTTGAATATCAAGATGTCGCTCTAGAGAGAATTTGTTTCCAAACTAATGAATATTTCCCAACCATTTCTAGCAAAAGCGGCAACCATACAGAATAATCCAAGCCCATTCCCAAATCTCGAACAAAGTTTCATTCCAGACCAGGCGGTAACTCTTCTCCACTTTTTCCACACAGACCCTGAAAACAACTTGACGTTGTGACATGTAGACGCACATGCAAGAGGAGCACACCACAAAATGAGTGGCATCATCACATCATGTGCACGAACAGCATATCACACCTGCCCTGCCAACCACCCTGAAGACCATTTGGCACAGAGACCTGTCTGTGACAATGCAACCAGCAACCATTTACGGCTGTGCTGTATTGTACCCTTGACACGAACCTTCCCAAATTCCTCCTCAAATCCTCTACTGTAGAGAAAAACCAAGGGCACTTTAGTTGCACTCTAAATCCATGGGGGCATTCATAGGCCCCCTGTAAAGTAACCCCTTCACTCTGGGAGACGGCTACAGCTACAGCCGCAGCTCTGTATGCGGATTAGTGCATTCCACACATACATTCTATTCATCATGCACCTGCGGTTTCAATGTGGGCCTGCTGCTGGACAAGGCTTTGCATACTGGGCATACCACAGCCCAGCAATCACGGTTAAAAGTATCCCAGCGTTTTAACAGTGATTGGGCCCTAACATCCATCCATGACACCTTGGCCTTACCTTAAGAATTTTGTTCAATCCTCCAGCACCTCCTGTTGAAAAATGTTGAATGACTGGGGCTCCTGTATTCCTAAACAGCTAACGACACTGACCATTTGGTCCTAGCTTGGGTAGCTACATTACCCTTGCAAAGATGTTTAGAAATTTAGAGGTTTCATAGGACTTACTGACCTTTACCCAAATCATGAATTTTAAACAATATAAGATTTCCTCCCTAAAGCAAGGTTCCTGCACCTACAGGACAATTAAATTCCATGACTTTTCCATTCCATGACCAAATCATGAAAATCCACGACCAAATTATGAAAATCCATGACGCAATAATGCCATTTCTTGGACTATTTGGCCTTTCAAATTGGGAATACAATCACAAATTTTATGCACTTATTTCTGAGAATAGAAATTGCACCCGGTGTTAAAAAAATTCCATGACTTTTGCATGACTTTAGTCATTTTTACAAAATTCCATGGCATTTACAGGCCTGGAAAACGAAAAACAAATTTCCATGATTTTTCCAGGCCGTGGGAACCCTGCTAAAGCTGTTCTTCAAACACCAAGCACTGACTTGAACTGTATCAGTTACAGATTACAGGTGGGATTGCACAGTTTTCTGTTTACATTTCTGTTATACTGTTCTTCAAGGTATCCTCAATTTATTCAAGAACAAGCTCCGAGAAAAATGAACCATTTACAACACAACAGGTTACACTGACTATGATATAAGAACTACGATAATAACATCTGTATAATACATGTATCTTGTGACTTGCAAGGAAAGGACTTCTCCACTGTCAATCAAGGGATGTGCACTGAGGATGGGTTGGCCCACACATCCAGTGGGGAGGTCAATCCTTGATCCGTTGGTGCCGCGGTCAGTGAATGATGGCTTAGACTTTGGTGGCTGAAATTGCCTGCAAGACAAGGAAAAGACATGACAGGATCATACAAAGCAATGAAATCAGGCCACACATATGGCCAGGCGAGCCAAGACTAGCATGATCTGTTTTTATTCCGCCGTTATCAGCTTTTGACAGGTAGGAGAGGGTCACGTTAGAACACACTCTCATAGTTTAAATGTCATTGGCACAGTAACACCATGGCAACAACAGCTTTGGGAATATACCTTTTTCAGATAATTTTGTCTGACTTCTTCTGCTTTTGGTTGGACGAATTCCAAAAGATGGTCAGAAAACGGCAGAATGTAATTGTCTGAACGTCAAATTTTGCAAACTCTCCAATGCCAAAACAAATGCCACGAACAGACCTTGAAATTTTTCCCAGCACGGAGAATCAGAACCAAAATCCACAAGAATCAAGAACAAAATCCTAAAAATTTATTTTCAAGGAAAAAAATTCTGAAACCAATGTTCACAAAACTTGGAAAGGGTAGAACCCCATCAAAACGGCAATTTCTTTTCCCTAGTGGAGGGGGGGGGGAAGTGAAGAAATGTTTAGCTTCAGAGGTGGGTGACCTATCCTAGATGACTATTTTCATGTCAGTCTATTTTGTACTTCAACCGGGAATTACAACTTTGTAAGAACATGAAATGCTCTACTCAGGGCAGGAATTTCACCGCGGCAACTGCCTTGATGCCCCTGGTCTTTGCCTCGATGCCCACTATTATACATGAGCCTTTGCAAAGGAGAAATTGCCTCGTCCTTTAAAAATGAAGTTCCTGCCCTGTCTATTACTTACCTCATATTGGTTTCCATGCGCAAAACACCTGCAGAAATTTATAACCAGTGGGCAAAATACTGCTAACCTAACTGGCCCCTTTGCTGCATTCTGTTTCAAGTACCATTCGATATCATTAGCTTTGGTGATACGTGGGTGCGGTCACGTGCACTTGCTCTTCCGCTGGGCTTGAAGTCTAAAGGATGCCTACCTCAGAGATATTGACACCAGTCATCTTCTCCACCAGCTGGGGCACTCGGTTCATGATGTCCATCACCTCTCCGGTCAGCTTGGTGGCTCCCACGTCACCATTGCCGCTGGACACCATGGTGACCTTGTTGACCTGGGCCAACGGGGCAGCAATCTCAGCAGCAACCTAGGGTTGATGAGTTAAAAAGAGCTGACACAGTAACCTGTGAACTTGTTTGTGACTGGGTTATGGTATCCAGTCAGCTACCAACAATGACCTTGGATGTATTCCAAGACTTAAACCTTTGGCCTAGATACCATATCAGAACTGTCAATAACGAAAATGAATTTAAAGCAGTCCTTAAAACTTACCTGTTCAATTAATTGCTTTTAATTGTTGTTTTTTGTGAAGCGCATCAAGACTTTGGTGTGATGCGCTATGTAAAACTGTGTTATTAATATCATTATTATACCAACCTTAGGCAATGTTTCCAACACCATGTCCACCATGGCAGCATCCTGGTAGTCCTTCCAGGCGTCCGCTTTCTTGGCCATCTGCTCCGCCTCTGCTCGGGCCTTCTCCTCGATGGCAAAAGCTTCAGCTTCACCCTTCAACTGCAAAACAAATGATGTGGCCAATGCATGAAACCAATGATGTGCCAAGAGTTTGGAAAACAGTATTCGGCGGGTAAAATAACATGTCGACAATTCAATTCAATTCACATTTATGTGTTAAGTACACAGGCCGCCTCTTTTGAAACTTGCATTCAAATGGAAGCATTCAAAATTCCGCAGCAAATATGGAGAAGCAAGGGATCATTAACTGGCCTTACCTGGATAGCTTCAGCGGTTGCTTCTGCCTCCATCACAACACGCTTCCTGCAAACCAGAAATAAGCATAATCACTGCAGTTTTGAAACAACAGAACTAACATATGGGCTCAAAGGAACAATTCATAAACATGCTTCCGGCTGTGCAGAAAACCCATCTCTCCACAAAGAATCAAACGGTCACATACGCGAGTTGATTAACAATTTAAATATAAGAAACTTTTCCATCAAATAGCCCTGAAAAGCTTTTCTGGCCTGAGGGGAATGGAAGTAATGAAGCAACGCCTGAGCACCATATTGATGGAGATGTTTCCCTTCAAACACCAAGCATCTAGTGCGAAATTTTAAAGTCTTTTTTTTAACCTCATTTTTATGGTCCATGTTACAGAACTTTTTCAATCTTGCCTGTAACACTAAGATTTATTTTATCACAAATTTCAATTCATTCATCAGAGCAAGACAGGTAATAATTTGTCAGGACATTCAATTTTACCCTTTCATTAATGCTCGCAAGCTCAAAACCGCAAATTTAACTTTGCTTGCAATTTCATATATGGACGACTCATGATTAAGTTCCATTAGGATCATGTTAATTTTTCTCGTCAGCCCGGCTTACATGTTAGCATCGGCGAGCGTCTCCAGGCGGTATCTCTCAGCTTCGGCCGGCTGCTTGATCTGGGCTTTGAGCTCCTTCTCTCGGCGAGCAATCTCCTGCTCCTGTACCTGGATCTGCTGGGTTCGCTCCACCACACGGATCTGCATCTCCTCTTCCCTGATCCGCTGCTTGGTCTTGGCAGCCTATGGGAAGGGGAGAAAGCAGTGAAATAAAACACCATGGCCGATGGTATTTGAAAGAGTGAGGACTTCAAGGTTTCGTGGATGGCTCAAGCACGTGGGTTAATGGTATTAATGTCAGATGAGCACTGAGGCCTTGTGGAAGAACAGCATATGACACTCACAGGGAGCAATTTTCAACAGAATAAGCATAAAACGTAGGAATGTCATTCCGTTCAGCAACCTCTCAAAAAGTCTCCATTAAGTTTCCACCCAAACTCATCAGAGTTTGATCAAATCAGACAAAGCCATCGCAGTATTTATTTATCCATCCGTTAATCTACCACACAATAGTCTGCCGCATCAGCCAGCACTGCCCACCTGCAGGTCGTAAGCAAGCTCCGAGTCGGCCTTCTTGGTCTGCACCTCCATATCGTAGGCAGCCTTCTTCAGCTCAAAGTCTCTCTTGGCCTTGGCGATTTCAATGTCGTTAGCATATCGCGCAGCCATTCTCTCCTCCTCAGCACGGGCTTCCTGTAGGGTAGGGGGATGTGTATCAATGAAATATCAATACAGGTAATTTAAACAGCTGCACTCACTCACTGCAAATTGTGGGCAAACAGACACGTAGAAAGAGTTGAAGGAATGTCAGAGTGTTGGAAGGTGTGCACCAACCCAAAAAACTGCTATCACTTAGTCATCAGGCCAGCACAGTGCCTCTTGCTGCCTCTGATGGGATCTGATTTAAATCCCACCTCATGCAATGTTTGAATTGAGTCTCAGGTCACCACCTAATTGGTTGGGCTTTACTTTTAGCCCACTATAAAATTGACTGACCTTGATGCCGGAGTCTCTCTTAGCCTCTGCTTCGCCTATCCTGGCGTCTCGATGGACCTCGGCAGTACGAGCCATGCCCAAGGCTCTCAGATATCCCTGGAAGGAGGACAAGACTTACACAATGAGTACAGGCCAGTTGAGGATGTATACCCAGCAAGAAATGAGACCGAGGGGTACCCCCCCAACATGTCCAATCCCTATACACATTCCAGACTATTGTTACTTAACACATCCCCCCAAGATGTCTGAAAGGAATTCCCCAGATTCCTGCCAGACAATGACCAACACAAAGCAGGGGGGGTTCTCTCCGTCTCATACGTTGCTGCATATGTGAGGATGTGGGCCCAGTATCAGGCTGTGTTTTCTCCTAGGAACTAGAGACCAGGCAGACAACATAAAAATGATTACGTTAAATTGTCTTCCTGGTCATTTGTCCTGTTGCACCAAATTTTGTGTGCTACAAAGTCATCGGTGCCCATAGCGAAGCTGGGAAATCACTGATAATATGATGGGGGATGTGCTTACATCCGACTGCTGTAGTCAGGTTCCCAGACCTGAGAATTCAACTTTCAAGATGCATCAAGCTCTGATTATAGTCTGACATGACTGGGGTCTGCTTTTTCTCCATTCAGCGAAATCCTCACACCCCTTGAAGAATCTGTGAGGTTTAGAATTTAATGAGGAGGTTGCAAGTTTTGGTTTAGGACTTACATTTTCATCTCTCACATCCTTGAGGGTGTAGCTGACTACGCTGATGCCCATGTTGACCAAGTCGGAGGAGGCCACCTCAAACACATTCTTGGCAAACTTCTTACGGTCCTTGTAGATCTCCTGTACAAGGACAGAACATGATATAGATTTTTGCACAAAAAACCCCAAATCACTGTTTACTTCGGTAACAGTGCTTTTCATTATGGTAAAAATTTTGAACAAACGGGACACACCTCAACCGTCATCGTTCCCATGATGGCTCTCTGGTGGCCCTCCAGTGTCTCCATGGCAACCTGTTCCACCTCCCGCTCAGTTTTGCCAAGGAATTGTTGGCAGGCCTGCAGGAGCATGTCCTTGTTCTGCCCTTGAACTTTGACCTACAGGAGACAACGCCAGGGTTGAACATGAATTCCCGTATCTGGTGCTAATGTGCTAGCAAAAGCTACGGCTGATCACACAAAACACGGTTTGAGAGGTTGTCCAAAAACTCTGCAGTGAGCTGGTGTCATATTCTTGGTCCTTACGCCTTTGACAGGACAGACCACAAGCACAGTTATGGGTTATGCAATGCTGAACCCATCAAGGTATCAAATCCTTGATGAGGATATTAGGTATGTGGGGGGATGGGTAGTCCCACAGAGCAATCTCTTCTGAAGGACCAGATTAGCAATGAGAAAGCTGAAACAAAGATTGAAGGTGGAGGGGAGAAGAAGGGAGGAGGGCTCATCACTCACCTGGGCAATTCCTGTGACAGATATAGGTACACCAAGGCGGGTGTAGACATTGTCCGTGTCAATCTTCAGTGTCATGGTGTTCAAGGACAGCTTTTGGACTTGCTGAATCCATGGCCAGACAAAAGTCCGCCCTCCAGAGACAAGAAGTGGTTTCGAGTGGCAGCAACCTTTGGCAGATTGAAGTGGAATGACTTTTAAATCAGGTTGGGGGTCAGGTTGGCATAATGGTTCTTTCCTCGCCTTCTACCTCTGTGGTCCCGGGTTTGATTCCCGACCCGGTCCACAGGTTTCTTCAGGCTTTTGAGCTACAGTGCCTAGGGCACTTTTGAGGAATCCTTGGTTTCATTACCAGAAGGATTTAAATAAAAGAAAAGAAATAATAAAAACATCCTCCAATAGGAATTCTCTCTGTTAGGGTCTTTAGTACAGTGGAATGCCACTATAACGAACACAATGGGATCCCCACAAAATGTTTGGTACAGCCGTTGTTTAGATTCCCAGTTTTCAGTCACAGATGCACACATCTAGCCGTTCCGAACTCAGACCCTTTCAAATGTGTGACAGCCTGCTCTACGAACTGTTCAGTTTGAGGATTTGGGGCCAAAACTTACGCACTAAAAATAAATTTGAAAATAAAAATGAAACATGGATAGTCTTCCAATTTGTTAAATGTATGTTTCATGTGCACGCCCTCACTGGAAGTACACTCGTGAAAAGAAATCATCGCCACAAACCATTCTAAAACAGTTGCTTTGGAGAGCAAAGGCACATGTCTACAACTGTAAAAAAGTACAAATACACTACAAAGGTGAATTTCCCGCAAATGGCAAGCTGGGGTTAGTTAGCCGCATAAGTCACTGTAACTAGGCCTAAGTAGTGAACATACGGGTTCCATTTTTCAGTGGATGTCACCAGATAAAATTTTAACCAAATTGAGGAAAGAGTTCCATTCGCGGACACGACTTTGTGTGACCTCGGGTCAGTGCGAGGTGAAAACAAATGCATTTTACGTTGCTTTGCATGGCACAAGTGTATTCACCTCAGGTTGTTTTCACTGCACCGGCCGGAAGTCAGCCACAAGTCACGTCGCAGTTTTGGCCCACAAACGGGCCCAAACCATGCCAGTTTACAAAAGAAAGGTGCAAATACTTCCTAATCAGCGTCCGAGACTCATGCAGTTCACATGTGTACTTGCGAAAATGAGCCTTAACCAAATGGTTGACTATGGCTGCTATCGATACACAAGACACAAGACAAGACATGAGTCATAATTCTTAGCTGCGCTGGTTGAAATGGCAGTTGGCTGCGGCACGCTGGGGGTCACATTGACCAATCACAGGACTCCTCGTTATATATGTCCGAATGGCAGGAACAACAAGCAACAGCTGTTGGGTGCCAGTGCATGTGAGCATGCTGTCACACCATGCACACCTTCTGGTGAGGCCGCACGTGGGTGCCGAAAGGCAGCGATCTTGTCCACATCCATGTGCTGCCTCAACAGAAAGTGTTCACGGTGCAACAGATAAACTGTGCCCTGTTAAACGTCACGTAGAGCCTATGGCGAAAAAGGCTAATTTTTTATGGGGTTTGTGGGAGTGGGACAGACGTCGGACCTCACACTTCTGGGGGTATACAAACCTAGGTATGGGACTTGCCTGACAAAAAACCTGTGTTGCTAAGTGAATGCTTTGGAATTTTCTTAGCTAAATTTCACTCTTACTTCAGGGCATGTTATCACTTTCTGATGACATTTTAAAGGAAAAATAGTATTGTCCATAAGGAACTCTTTCCGCATGTTCCGGGCTTCAGTTACCAGGGCCCATGGCCCCCTGTAGGCTGTAGGAGTCTAGGACTACTGACTGTTGCCTACTCAGACCAGGCAAGCCAGGGTTGAATAAAACTGTAACTGCTTCTCACTTCATTGTTTCCTCTCTACAGGTTTCTTCGGGCTTGTGAGCTACAGTGCTTAGGAATCCTTGGTGTCATTACCAGAAATGATTAATAGGCTTAATAATAATAATAACAGACGCAAGACCACGTACATGTAATATCGCAACTGGTGAATAGCAATAGCAACACTGTACATGTATTTTCCGTGATGACTCATTTTACTGGGTTTTTCCACTGCAACTGCTGCCAAAATTTTCAGCCTCAAAAGCTACAAATTCATTCCAAATAAGATAACAGGGCGAATTTATGCTTACCTGACACTACCATGGCCTCGTTAGGACCGCAAACCTCGAAAAATACCATTTTGAGGTCTTTCACAGCAACTAAAACTCTGTTGATCAAGTTGAATAGCAGGTAAACAGAAATCTCTACTTCACACACCCAACCCTGGCAGCATGAGAGCCGATACTAATCAATGTGATCAATGCACAGAGGTACATGTATATTCTATTAATGATATTCCTTACCTCAAGCGGAAGTGTTTCAAAGATAATGGGAATTCAACTAAAAAAAATAAAAATAAAATAAAACAAAATAAATAATTAAACAAACGTAATTCAATCTTTTAGGTTTGAATGTTATTTAGTGCAGTTTTAATTTTTGGATTATTGAACAAAATTACGTTTTTTTGTGATGGTTACCGTGGTGGGAATATGGTATATGGTAAAGGTTAAAGGTGCATTCTACGAATGGCTAGATTACGGAAGCGTATTGCTGCCAACGCAAAAAATATTTATCTCGTTTAAAGGACTTATTATTTCATTTAAAGGACTTAATTATCTCTTTTAAACGAGATATCTACATGTATGTCGTTTAAACAAGATACTCAGTCGTTTAATAAATGCTTTTTCCCCCAAACGCAATGAGCATTCCAATATTCAAGCACAACAGCCACGCTTTCCCATTGAGGGATAGGAAGGGTTGTGGCTAGGGTTAGTAGGGATAATAGGGTTAGAGATAGGGTATTGGGGATAGGGTTGGGGTTAGGGGTAGGGTTAGGGATAGGATTAGAGATAGGGTATTGGGAATAGGGTTAGGGTTAGAGTAAGGGACAGTAGGGTGAGGGACTGGGTTAGGGATAGGGTAAGGGACAGTAGGGTTAGGAATATTGTTGGCGTTAGGGGTTGGGGGTAAGGTTAGGGTGGGGGGTAGGGTTAGGGTTAGGGTTAGGGATGGGGTTAGGGTTAGGGTTAGAGAATAGGGTTAGAGATAGGGTATTGGGGATAGGTTTAGGGTTAGAGTAAGGGACAGTAGGGTGAGGGACTGGGTTAGGGATAGGGTAAGGGACAGTAGGGTTAGGAATATTGTTGGCGTTAGGGTTAGGGTTAGGGGTAGGGCTAGGGGTAGGGGTAGGGTTAGGGTTAGGGTTAGGGTTAGAGAATAGGGTATTGGGGATAGGGTTAGGGTTAGAGTAAGGGACAGTAGGGTGAGGGACTGGGTTAGGGATAGGGTAAGGGACATTAGGGTTAGGAATATTGTTGGCGTTAGGGTAAGGGTTAGGGGTAGGGTTAGGGATAGGGTTAGGGTTA
Organism: Acanthaster planci; assembly: GCF_054643075.1. NCBI lineage: Eukaryota > Metazoa > Echinodermata > Asteroidea > Valvatida > Acanthasteridae > Acanthaster > Acanthaster planci. Next base: position 12,420,115 of record NC_141787.1, on the reverse strand, counting down.
GGGTTAGAGAATAGGGTTAGAGATAGGGTATTGGGGATAGAGTTAGAGTAAGGGACAGTAGGGTGAGGGACTGGGTTAGGGATAGGGTAAGGGACAGTAGGGTTAGGAATATTGTTGGCGTTAGGGTTAGGGGTAGGGCTAGGGGTAGGGTTAGGGTTAGGGTTAGGGTTAGGGGTAGGGTTAGGGATGGGGTTAGGGTTAGAGATAGGGTATTGGGGATAGGGTTAGGGTTAGAGTAAGGGACAGTAGGGTGAGGGATATTGTTGGCCTTAGGGTTAGGGGTAGGGTTAGGGATAGGGTTAGGGATAGGGTTAGGGTTAGAGAATAGGGTAAGAGATAGGGTATTGGGGATAGGGTTAGGGTTAGAGTAAGGGACAGTAGGGTGAGGGACTGGGTTAGGGATAGGGTAAGGGACATTAGGGTTAGGAATATTGTTGGCGTTAGGGTTAGGGTTAGGGGTAGGGTTAGGGGTAGGGTTAGGGATAGGGTTAGGGTTAGGGTTAGAGAATAGGGTTAGAGATAGGGTATTGGGGATAGGGTTAGGGTTAGAGTAAGGGACAGTAGGGTGAGGGACTGGGTTAGGGATAGGGTAAGGGACAGTAGGGTTAGGAATATTGTTGGCGTTAGGGTTAGGGGTAGGGTTAGGGGTAGGGTTAGGGATAGGGTTAGGGTTAGGGTTAGAGAATAGGGTTAGAGATAGGGTATTGGGGATAGAGTTAGAGTAAGGGACAGTAGGGTGAGGGACTGGGTTAGGGATAGGGTAAGGGACAGTAGGGTTAGGAATATTGTTGGCGTTAGGGTTAGGGTTAGGGGTAGGGCTAGGGGTAGGGTTAGGGTTAGGGTTAGGGGTAGGGTTAGGGATGGGGTTAGGGTTAGAGATAGGGTATTGGGGATAGGGTTAGGGTTAGAGTAAGGGACACTAGGGTGAGGGACTGGGTTAGGGATAGGGTTAGGGACCGTAGAGTAGGGTTAGGGATATTGTTGGCCTTAGGGTTAGGGTTAGGGTTTTGGGGTTAGGGTTAGAGTAAGGGACAGTAGGGTGAGGGACTGGGTTAGGGATAGGGTAAGGGACAGTAGGGTTAGGGATATTGTTGGCCTTAGGGTTAGGGTTAGGGGTAGGGTTAGGGATAGGGTTAGGGTTAGGGTTAGAGAATAGGGTTAGAGATAGGGTTAGGGTTAGAGAATAGGGTTAGAGATAGGGTATTGGGGATAGGGTTAGAGTAAGGAACAGTAGGGTTAGGGATAGGGTTAGGGTGAGAGCAAGGGACAGTAGGGTGAGGGATATTGTTGGCGTGAGGGTTAGGACATAGTTTAGGATAGTGCGATTGTTGGGGATAGGGTTAGAGAAAGAGATATTTTGAGCTATATTTTTAGATCAACATTTGACACAACTGAATATACGACAACTGAAGTCAACATATTAAAAATATGTCATTAAAATGACCGGAACAGTGCTCAATTTTCAAGTTCATAAGGAAGTCGCTGTAAAGAGGCTCGCTTCACAGTGCAAGTTACCTGAGGAAATAAACCGCGTATCAGATTCACCAAAAAAATCACACGTTATTTAGCAGAACTGTTCGGTTCCCAATTCACTTTCCCCCGGAAAAAAAAATGGCCCGCATGATACTATTGAGGGTGCATTTCGCGAAATGGTTGTATTTCTTCGCGCGAGCTCATGACTATTTTGTGATCCCGCGGGTTCTTACAATAAGACATGCCATAATCAGGAGGAATCACAGAAACATTTCTATAAATTCTGAATTTGGGACGGGGCAGTTTCCAGTTCGGGTTATTTCTTTCGCAAAAGCCCTAAATTGAGGGCATATTTGGATAGAGGCGGGCGGCGACAATCAGAGCTGGGCCAATAGTTTTACTACTGTGGAGGTATCTTCGGGGAAAGGCGAATAAAAAGAAATCGTGACTAAAACCCATAAAATTCAAAGGAAAAGTGATCTTCTGGCCATAATCTTGAATTTCCGGTGAAGAAAGGAGAGAAACCTCCTCCGAGAGTCAAGAGGCGGCGCTTTTTCGCTCTGATTTTTTACTGCTTTCTATGGGCGCGTATTATGGTATAGTGCAACCTGCGAGAGTTCGAGGCTGCACCACTACAAATGAATTCCCATAGACGGCAATGATAAATCCCCACACTTCACAAATATGTACAAAATACTCACAACTCTCACAGGTGTCTAGGCTGTACAGAAAAACGATGATCGACAAATCCCCTTTCATTTTCCTTTCACATTTCGGGGGGTTGAGCATTGAATTTTGGAGAAATTTTCACCTGAAGCGGACCACCCCTAAAATGAAGAAAATGTCCCTTCCCAGAAAAGTGGCCATTTTGAAAAACCATCCCTCTGAAAAACGGCCAAATAGTGCCACTTTCGGACCCGACTGCACCCTTATTGCTCATAATTGCAAGCCCAAAGTCTGGGCCGGAGGTTCAGTGCCATGTTTCTCCAATTAATCGATTTCATGCCTCTCAGGACTCTCTACTATAGAATATATTGAGTGTATAACTTTTATTAATGAACTCGGCGGACAAATTTTGGGCTTTTTTTCAAGGGTGCACCCTCAGCCGTGTCCGGCCGTACGTGTAGTCCGGGAACTCTCCCATATTGATGCACAAGCATTTACTTTACCAATTAAGGAGAAGCTGTCAGGGAGATTTGTGCCTAGCCCCTTGTGCATGTTGCTACATTATGCACTATTGTAGCGTTGTAATCACTCAGTCTTTGCAGAGCAAAATTCTGTGCGGGTATAACTTGGTTATTAATGGTTTTGTTATCTACGTAAATATGAACGCCCAGAAGCAATTCTCTGAAATTGCCAAATGGTTAAGCTCGTGGTTATCAGATCGTCAGACGGTGGGTTCGAATCCCACTGGTGACTTTTTATTTTCCCAAAGCTTGCTGTCAGTCAGTAGCTATAAGACACTCTAATTCACCCCCGCCAAATACCAACAGTACCTTAGCCCACGGGGTAAGCTCTTCTGCTGGGACTGTCCGCGAAGTCCAGGTGAGCGCCTTAGTACAGGTTCGAGACGTATGCCCGACTCGGCGGCCAGGGCTTAGGGGCTTGTCTCGTTTCCTCCCTTGCATGGTCGCTCGAACTCTTTTTAGAGTTAAATGGATGGGCAGGGAGGAAGTGTGGTGGGCCGGGAACCCCGAGATCCCAGAAGAGTCCTATATGGAAGCCGGTAACTGCGATTCCTTGCGAATTTCAGGAGTCCGTGCGCCTGAATGCTTGGTCAACACCACATAACTTTTAGATTTTTTTCCCCCTCACCTACTTCTTTTTTTTTTTATTTCCTGAGCGCCAAACTCCCAAGGCAATTTTCTAGGTTCAATACATTTTTTTAAAATCTATAATCTGAATTTACAACTTTTTATTTTAATGACAGCTACAATTGTTGATTTGTTTTCACGTAAAGCCTCCACACTAAATGCACCTTTCTGTCTTAGTTGACCTCGCTTTCAACTTTTGTTTCACTGTTTTCAAAGGGTGCTTTAATAAATGCTTGTTTTTTTTCCCCCAAAGCAATGAGCATTCCCATATTCAAGCACAACAGCTACACCTTCCCAGTGAGGGATGGGAAGGGTTGGCGCTAGGGTTACTAGGGATAATAGGGATAGGGTTGGGGTTAGGGTTAGGGATATTTTTAGAGACAGGGTTAGAGATAGGGTTAGGAAGAATTGTTAGGGTTTGGGTTAGGGTTAGGGGTAGAGTTATGGATAGGGTTAGACATAGGGTAAGAGATAGCGTAAGGGATAGGGTTAGGGATAGGGTTAAAGTAAGGGACAGTAGGGTGAGGGATATTGTTGGCCTTAGGGTTGGGGTAGGGATAGGGTTGGGGTAAGGGGTAGGGTTAGGGTTAGAGAATAGGGTTAGAGATAGGGTATTGGGGATAGGGTTAGGGTTAGAGTAAGGGACAGTAGGGTGAGGGACTGGGTTAGGGATAGGGTAAGGGACAGTAGGGTTAGGAATATTGTTGGCGTTAGGGTTAGGGTTAGGGGTAGGGGTAGGGCTAGGGGTAGGGTTAGGGTTAGGGGTAGGGTTAGGGATGGGGTTAGGGTTAGGGTTAGAGATAGGGTATTGGGGATAGGGTTAGGGTTAGAGTAAGGGACAGTAGGGTGAGGGACTGGGTTAGGGATAGGGTAAGGGACATTAGGGTTAGGAATATTGTTGGCGTTAGGGTTAGGGTTAGGGGTAGGGTTAGGGGTAGGGTTAGGGATAGGGTTAGGGTTAGGGTTAGAGAATAGGGTTAGAGATAGGGTATTGGGGATAGAGTTAGAGTAAGGGACAGTAGGGTGAGGGACTGGGTTAGGGATAGGGTAAGGGACAGTAGGGTTAGGAATATTGTTGGCGTTAGGGTTAGGGTTAGGGGTAGGGCTAGGGGTAGGGTTAGGGTTAGGGGTAGGGGTAGGGTTAGGGATGGGGTTAGGGTTAGAGATAGGGTATTGGGGATAGGGTTAGGGTTAGAGTAAGGGACAGTAGGGTGAGGGACTGGGTTAGGGATAGGGTTAGGGACCGTAGAGTAGGGTTAGGGATATTGTTGGCCTTAGGGTTAGGGTTAGGGGTAGAGTTAGGGTTAGGGGTAGGGTTAGGGATAGGGTTAGGGTTAGGGTTAGAGAATAGGGTTAGAGATAGGGTTAGGGTTAGGGTTAGAGAATAGGGTTAGAGATAGGGTTTTGGGGTTAGGGTTAGAGTAAGGGACAGTAGGGTGAGGGACTGGGTTAGGGATAGGGTAAGGGACAGTAGGGTTAGGGATATTGTTGGCCTTAGGGTTAGGGTTAGGGGTAGGGTTAGGGATAGGGTTAGGGTTAGGGTTAGAGAATAGGGTTAGAGATAGGGTTAGGGTTAGAGAATAGGGTTAGAGATAGGGTATTGGGGATAGGGTTAGAGTAAGGAACAGTAGGGTTAGGGATAGGGTTAGGGTTAGAGCAAGGGACAGTAGGGTGAGGGATATTGTTGGCGTGAGGGTTAGGACATAGTTTAGGATAGTGCGATTGTTGGGGATAGGGTTAGAGAAAGAGATATTTTGAGCTATATTTTTAGATCAACATTTGACACAACTGAATATACGACAACTGAAGTCAACATATTAAAAATATGTCATTAAAATGACCGGAACAGTGCTCAATTTTCAAGTTCATAAGGAAGTCGCTGTAAAGAGGCTCGCTTCACAGTGCAAGTTACCTGAGGAAATAAACCGCGTATCAGATTCACCAAAAAAATCACACGTTATTTAGCAGAACTGTTCGGTTCCCAATTCACTTTCCCCCGGAAAAAAAAAATGGCCCGCATGATACTATTGAGGGTGCATTTCGCGAAATGGTTGTATTTCTTCGCGCGAGCTCATGACTATTTTGTGATCCCGCGGGTTCTTACAATAAGACATGCCATAATCAGGAGGAATCACAGAAACATTTCTATAAATTCTGAATTTGGGACGGGGCAGTTTCCAGTTCGGGTTATTTCTTTCGCAAAAGCCCTAAATTGAGGGCATATTTGGATAGAGGCGGGCGGCGACAATCAGAGCTGGGCCAATAGTTTTACTACTGTGGAGGTATCTTCGGGGAAAGGCGAATAAAAAGAAATCGTGACTAAAACCCATAAAATTCAAAGGAAAAGTGATCTTCTGGCCATAATCTTGAATTTCCGGTGAAGAAAGGAGAGAAACCTCCTCCGAGAGTCAAGAGGCGGCGCTTTTTCGCTCTGATTTTTTACTGCTTTCTATGGGCGCGTATTATGGTATAGTGCAACCTGCGAGAGTTCGAGGCTGCACCACTACAAATGAATTCCCATAGACGGCAATGATAAATCCCCACACTTCACAAATATGTACAAAATACTCACAACTCTCACAGGTGTCTAGGCTGTACAGAAAAACGATGATCGACAAATCCCCTTTCATTTTCCTTTCACATTTCGGGGGGTTGAGCATTGAATTTTGGAGAAATTTTCACCTGAAGCGGACCACCCCTAAAATGAAGAAAATGTCCCTTCCCAGAAAAGTGGCCATTTTGAAAACCATCCCTCTGAAAAACGGCCAAATAGTGCCACTTTCGGACCCGACTGCACCCTTATTGCTCATAATTGCAAGCCCAAAGTCTGGGCCGGAGGTTCAGTGCCATGTTTCTCCAATTAATCGATTTCATGCCTCTCAGGACTCTCTACTATAGAATATATTGAGTGTATAACTTTTATTAATGAACTCGGCGGACAAATTTTGGGCTTTTTTTCAAGGGTGCACCCTCAGCCGTGTCCGGCCGTACGTGTAGTCCGGGAACTCTCCCATATTGATGCACAAGCATTTACTTTACCAATTAAGGAGAAGCTGTCAGGGAGATTTGTGCCTAGGCCCCTTGTGCATGTTGCTACATTATGCACTATTGTAGCGTTGTAATCACTCAGTCTTTGCAGAGCAAAATTCTGTGCGGTATAACTTGGTTATCAATGGTTTTGTTATCTACGTAAATATGAACGCCCAGAAGCAATTCTCTGAAATTGCCAAATGGTTAAGCTCGTGGTTATCAGATCGTCAGACGGTGGGTTCGAATCCCACTGGTGACTTTTTATTTTCCCAAAGCTTGCTGTCAGTCAGTAGCTATAAGACACTCTAATTCACCCCCGCCAAATACCAACAGTACCTTAGCCCACGGGGTAAGCTCTTCTGCTGGGACTGTCCGCGAAGTCCAGGTGAGCGCCTTAGTACAGGTTCGAGACGTATGGCCGACTCGGCGGCCAGGGCTTAGGGGCTTGTCTCGTTTCCTCCCTTGCATGGTCGCTCGAACTCTTTTTAGAGTTAAATGGATGGGCAGGGAGGAAGTGTGGTGGGCCGGGAACCCCGAGATCCCAGAAGAGTCCTATATGGAAGCCGGTAACTGCGATTCCTTGCGAATTTCAGGAGTCCGTGCGCCTGAATGCTTGGTCAACACCACATAACTTTTAGATTTTTTTTCCCCCTCACCTACTTCTTTTTTTTTTTATTTCCTGAGCGCCAAACTCCCAAGGCAATTTTCTAGGTTCAATACATTTTTTTAAAATCTATAATCTGAATTTACAACTTTTTATTTTAATGACAGCTACAATTGTTGATTTGTTTTCACGTAAAGCCTCCACACTAAATGCACCTTTCTGTCTTAGTTGACCTCGCTTTCAACTTTTGTTTCACTGTTTTCAAAGGGTGCTTTAATAAATGCTTGTTTTTTTTCCCCCCAAAGCAATGAGCATTCCCATATTCAAGCACAACAGCTACACCTTCCCAGTGAGGGATGGGAAGGGTTGGCGCTAGGGTTACTAGGGATAATAGGGATAGGGTTGGGGTTAGGGTTAGGGATATTTTTAGAGACAGGGTTAGAGATAGGGTTAGGAAGAATTGTTAGGGTTTGGGTTAGGGTTAGGGGTAGAGTTATGGATAGGGTTAGACATAGGGTAAGAGATAGCGTAAGGGATAGGGTTAGGGATAGGGTTAAAGTAAGGGACAGTAGGGTGAGGGATATTGTTGGCCTTAGGGTTGGGGTAGGGATAGGGTTGGGGTAAGGGGTAGGGTTAGGGTTAGAGAATAGGGTTAGAGATAGGGTATTGGGGATAGGGTTAGGGTTAGAGTAAGGGACAGTAGGGTGAGGGACTGGGTTAGGGATAGGGTAAGGGACAGTAGGGTTAGGAATATTGTTGGCGTTAGGGTTAGGGTTAGGGGTAGGGGTAGGGCTAGGGGTAGGGTTAGGGTTAGGGGTAGGGTTAGGGATGGGGTTAGGGTTAGGGTTAGAGATAGGGTATTGGGGATAGGGTTAGGGTTAGAGTAAGGGACAGTAGGGTGAGGGACTGGGTTAGGGATAGGGTAAGGGACATTAGGGTTAGGAATATTGTTGGCGTTAGGGTTAGGGTTAGGGGTAGGGTTAGGGGTAGGGTTAGGGATAGGGTTAGGGTTAGGGTTAGAGAATAGGGTTAGAGATAGGGTATTGGGGATAGAGTTAGAGTAAGGGACAGTAGGGTGAGGGACTGGGTTAGGGATAGGGTAAGGGACAGTAGGGTTAGGAATATTGTTGGCGTTAGGGTTAGGGTTAGGGGTAGGGCTAGGGGTAGGGTTAGGGTTAGGGTTAGGGTTAGGGGTAGGGTTAGGGATGGGGTTAGGGTTAGAGATAGGGTATTGGGGATAGGGTTAGGGTTAGAGTAAGGGACAGTAGGGTGAGGGACTGGGTTAGGGATAGGGTTAGGGACCGTAGAGGGTTAGGGATATTGTTGGCCTTAGGGTTAGGGTTAGGGGTAGAGTTAGGGTTAGGGGTAGGGTTAGGGATAGGGTTAGGGTTAGGGTTAGAGAATAGGGTTAGAGATAGGGTTAGGGTTAGGGTTAGAGAATAGGGTTAGAGATAGGGTTTTGGGGTTAGGGTTAGAGTAAGGGACAGTAGGGTGAGGGACTGGGTTAGGGATAGGGTAAGGGACAGTAGGGTTAGGGATATTGTTGGCCTTAGGGTTAGGGTTAGGGGTAGTGTTAGGGATAGGGTTAGGGTTAGGGTTAGAGAATAGGGTTAGAGATAGGGTTAGGGTTAGAGAATAGGGTTAGAGATAGGGTATTGGGGATAGGGTTAGAGTAAGGAACAGTAGGGTTAGGGATAGGGTTAGGGTGAGAGCAAGGGACAGTAGGGTGAGGGATATTGTTGGCGTGAGGGTTAGGACATAGTTTAGGATAGTGCGATTGTTGGGGATAGGGTTAGAGAAAGAGATATTTTGAGCTATATTTTTAGATCAACATTTGACACAACTGAATATACGACAACTGAAGTCAACATATTAAAAATATGTCATTAAAATGACCGGAACAGTGCTCAATTTTCAAGTTCATAAGGAAGTCGCTGTAAAGAGGCTCGCTTCACAGTGCAAGTTACCTGAGGAAATAAACCGCGTATCAGATTCACCAAAAAAATCACACGTTATTTAGCAGAACTGTTCGGTTCCCAATTCACTTTCCCCCGGAAAAAAAAATGGCCCGCATGATACTATTGAGGGTGCATTTCGCGAAATGGTTGTATTTCTTCGCGCGAGCTCATGACTATTTTGTGATCCCGCGGGTTCTTACAATAAGACATGCCATAATCAGGAGGAATCACAGAAACATTTCTATAAATTCTGAATTTGGGACGGGGCAGTTTCCAGTTCGGGTTATTTCTTTCGCAAAAGCCCTAAATTGAGGGCATATTTGGATAGAGGCGGGCGGCGACAATCAGAGCTGGGCCAATAGTTTTACTACTGTGGAGGTATCTTCGGGGAAAGGCGAATAAAAAGAAATCGTGACTAAAACCCATAAAATTCAAAGGAAAAGTGATCTTCTGGCCATAATCTTGAATTTCCGGTGAAGAAAGGAGAGAAACCTCCTCCGAGAGTCAAGAGGCGGCGCTTTTTCGCTCTGATTTTTTACTGCTTTCTATGGGCGCGTATTATGGTATAGTGCAACCTGCGAGAGTTCGAGGCTGCACCACTACAAATGAATTCCCATAGACGGCAATGATAAATCCCCACACTTCACAAATATGTACAAAATACTCACAACTCTCACAGGTGTCTAGGCTGTACAGAAAAACGATGATCGACAAATCCCCTTTCATTTTCCTTTCACATTTCGGGGGGTTGAGCATTGAATTTTGGAGAAATTTTCACCTGAAGCGGACCACCCCTAAAATGAAGAAAATGTCCCTTCCCAGAAAAGTGGCCATTTTGAAAACCATCCCTCTGAAAAACGGCCAAATAGTGCCACTTTCGGACCCGACTGCACCCTTATTGCTCATAATTGCAAGCCCAAAGTCTGGGCCGGAGGTTCAGTGCCATGTTTCTCCAATTAATCGATTTCATGCCTCTCAGGACTCTCTACTATAGAATATATTGAGTGTATAACTTTTATTAATGAACTCGGCGGACAAATTTTGGGCTTTTTTTCAAGGGTGCACCCTCAGCCGTGTCCGGCCGTACGTGTAGTCCGGGAACTCTCCCATATTGATGCACAAGCATTTACTTTACCAATTAAGGAGAAGCTGTCAGGGAGATTTGTGCCTAGGCCCCTTGTGCATGTTGCTACATTATGCACTATTGTAGCGTTGTAATCACTCAGTCTTTGCAGAGCAAAATTCTGTGCGGTATAACTTGGTTATCAATGGTTTTGTTATCTACGTAAATATGAACGCCCAGAAGCAATTCTCTGAAATTGCCAAATGGTTAAGCTCGTGGTTATCAGATCGTCAGACGGTGGGTTCGAATCCCACTGGTGACTTTTTATTTTCCCAAAGCTTGCTGTCAGTCAGTAGCTATAAGACACTCTAATTCACCCCCGCCAAATACCAACAGTACCTTAGCCCACGGGGTAAGCTCTTCTGCTGGGACTGTCCGCGAAGTCCAGGTGAGCGCCTTAGTACAGGTTCGAGACGTATGGCCGACTCGGCGGCCAGGGCTTAGGGGCTTGTCTCGTTTCCTCCCTTGCATGGTCGCTCGAACTCTTTTTAGAGTTAAATGGATGGGCAGGGAGGAAGTGTGGTGGGCCGGGAACCCCGAGATCCCAGAAGAGTCCTATATGGAAGCCGGTAACTGCGATTCCTTGCGAATTTCAGGAGTCCGTGCGCCTGAATGCTTGGTCAACACCACATAACTTTTAGATTTTTTTTCCCCCTCACCTACTTCTTTTTTTTTTTATTTCCTGAGCGCCAAACTCCCAAGGCAATTTTCTAGGTTCAATACATTTTTTTAAAATCTATAATCTGAATTTACAACTTTTTATTTTAATGACAGCTACAATTGTTGATTTGTTTTCACGTAAAGCCTCCACACTAAATGCACCTTTCTGTCTTAGTTGACCTCGCTTTCAACTTTTGTTTCACTGTTTTCAAAGGGTGCTTTAATAAATGCTTGTTTTTTTTCCCCCAAAGCAATGAGCATTCCCATATTCAAGCACAACAGCTACACCTTCCCAGTGAGGGATGGGAAGGGTTGGCGCTAGGGTTACTAGGGATAATAGGGATAGGGTTGGGGTTAGGGTTAGGGATATTTTTAGAGACAGGGTTAGAGATAGGGTTAGGAAGAATTGTTAGGGTTTGGGTTAGGGTTAGGGGTAGAGTTATGGATAGGGTTAGACATAGGGTAAGAGATAGCGTAAGGGATAGGGTTAGGGATAGGGTTAAAGTAAGGGACAGTAGGGTGAGGGATATTGTTGGCCTTAGGGTTGGGGTAGGGATAGGGTTGGGGTAAGGGGTAGGGTTAGGGTTAGAGAATAGGGTTAGAGATAGGGTATTGGGGATAGGGTTAGGGTTAGAGTAAGGGACAGTAGGGTGAGGGACTGGGTTAGGGATAGGGTAAGGGACAGTAGGGTTAGGAATATTGTTGGCGTTAGGGTTAGGGTTAGGGGTAGGGGTAGGGCTAGGGGTAGGGTTAGGGTTAGGGGTAGGGTTAGGGATGGGGTTAGGGTTAGGGTTAGAGATAGGGTATTGGGGATAGGGTTAGGGTTAGAGTAAGGGACAGTAGGGTGAGGGACTGGGTTAGGGATAGGGTAAGGGACATTAGGGTTAGGAATATTGTTGGCGTTAGGGTTAGGGTTAGGGGTAGGGTTAGGGGTAGGGTTAGGGATAGGGTTAGGGTTAGGGTTAGAGAATAGGGTTAGAGATAGGGTATTGGGGATAGAGTTAGAGTAAGGGACAGTAGGGTGAGGGACTGGGTTAGGGATAGGGTAAGGGACAGTAGGGTTAGGAATATTGTTGGCGTTAGGGTTAGGGTTAGGGGTAGGGCTAGGGGTAGGGTTAGGGTTAGGGTTAGGGTTAGGGGTAGGGTTAGGGATAGCATTAGAGATAGGGTATTGGGGATAGGGTTAGGGTTAGAGTAAGGGACAGTAGGGTGAGGGACTGGGTTAGGGATAGGGTTAGGGACCGTAGAGGGGTAGGGATATTGTTGGCCTTAGGGTTAGGGTTAGGGGTAGAGTTAGGGTTAGGGGTAGGGTTAGGGATAGGGTTAGGGTTAGGGTTAGAGAATAGGGTTAGAGATAGGGTTAGGGTTAGGGTTAGAGAATAGGGTTAGAGATAGGGTTTTGGGGTTAGGGTTAGAGTAAGGGACAGTAGGGTGAGGGACTGGGTTAGGGATAGGGTAAGGGACAGTAGGGTTAGGGATATTGTTGGCCTTAGGGTTAGGGTTAGGGGTAGGGTTAGGGATAGGGTTAGGGTTAGGGTTAGAGAATAGGGTTAGAGATAGGGTTAGGGTTAGAGAATAGGGTTAGAGATAGGGTATTGGGGATAGGGTTAGAGTAAGGAACAGTAGGGTTAGGGATAGGGTTAGGGTGAGAGCAAGGGACAGTAGGGTGAGGGATATTGTTGGCGTGAGGGTTAGGACATAGTTTAGGATAGTGCGATTGTTGGGGATAGGGTTAGAGAAAGAGATATTTTGAGCTATATTTTTAGATCAACATTTGACACAACTGAATATACGACAACTGAAGTCAACATATTAAAAATATGTCATTAAAATGACCGGAACAGTGCTCAATTTTCAAGTTCATAAGGAAGTCGCTGTAAAGAGGCTCGCTTCACAGTGCAAGTTACCTGAGGAAATAAACCGCGTATCAGATTCACCAAAAAAATCACACGTTATTTAGCAGAACTGTTCGGTTCCCAATTCACTTTCCCCCGGAAAAAAAAATGGCCTGCATGATACTATTGAGGGTGCATTTCGCGAAATGGTTGTATTTCTTCGCGCGAGCTCATGACTATTTTGTGATCCCGCGGGTTCTTACAATAAGACATGCCATAATCAGGAGGAATCACAGAAACATTTCTATAAATTCTGAATTTGGGACGGGGCAGTTTCCAGTTCGGGTTATTTCTTTCGCAAAAGCCCTAAATTGAGGGCATATTTGGATAGAGGCGGGCGGCGACAATCAGAGCTGGGCCAATAGTTTTACTACTGTGGAGGTATCTTCGGGGAAAGGCGAATAAAAAGAAATCGTGACTAAAACCCATAAAATTCAAAGGAAAAGTGATCTTCTGGCCATAATCTTGAATTTCCGGTGAAGAAAGGAGAGAAACCTCCTCCGAGAGTCAAGAGGCGGCGCTTTTTCGCTCTGATTTTTTACTGCTTTCTATGGGCGCGTATTATGGTATAGTGCAACCTGCGAGAGTTCGAGGCTGCACCACTACAAATGAATTCCCATAGACGGCAATGATAAATCCCCACACTTCACAAATATGTACAAAATACTCACAACTCTCACAGGTGTCTAGGCTGTACAGAAAAACGATGATCGACAAATCCCCTTTCATTTTCCTTTCACATTTCGGGGGGTTGAGCATTGAATTTTGGAGAAATTTTCACCTGAAGCGGACCACCCCTAAAATGAAGAAAATGTCCCTTCCCAGAAAAGTGGCCATTTTGAAAAACCATCCCTCTGAAAAACGGCCAAATAGTGCCACTTTCGGACCCGACTGCACCCTTATTGCTCATAATTGCAAGCCCAAAGTCTGGGCCGGAGGTTCAGTGCCATGTTTCTCCAATTAATCGATTTCATGCCTCTCAGGACTCTCTACTATAGAATATATTGAGTGTATAACTTTTATTAATGAACTCGGCGGACAAATTTTGGGCTTTTTTTCAAGGGTGCACCCTCAGCCGTGTCCGGCCGTACGTGTAGTCCGGGAACTCTCCCATATTGATGCACAAGCATTTACTTTACCAATTAAGGAGAAGCTGTCAGGGAGATTTGTGCCTAGGCCCCTTGTGCATGTTGCTACATTATGCACTATTGTAGCGTTGTAATCACTCAGTCTTTGCAGAGCAAAATTCTGTGCGGTATAACTTGGTTATTAATGGTTTTGTTATCTACGTAAATATGAACGCCCAGAAGCAATTCTCTGAAATTGCCAAATGGTTAAGCTCGTGGTTATCAGATCGTCAGACGGTGGGTTCGAATCCCACTGGTGACTTTTTATTTTCCCAAAGCTTGCTGTCAGTCAGTAGCTATAAGACACTCTAATTCACCCCCGCCAAATACCAACAGTACCTTAGCCCACGGGGTAAGCTCTTCTGCTGGGACTGTCCGCGAAGTCCAGGTGAGCGCCTTAGTACAGGTTCGAGACGTATGGCCGACTCGGCGGCCAGGGCTTAGGGGCTTGTCTCGTTTCCTCCCTTGCATGGTCGCTCGAACTCTTTTTAGAGTTAAATGGATGGGCAGGGAGGAAGTGTGGTGGGCCGGGAACCCCGAGATCCCAGAAGAGTCCTATATGGAAGCCGGTAACTGCGATTCCTTGCGAATTTCAGGAGTCCGTGCGCCTGAATGCTTGGTCAACACCACATAACTTTTAGATTTTTTTTCCCCCTCACCTACTTCTTTTTTTTTTTATTTCCTGAGCGCCAAACTCCCAAGGCAATTTTCTAGGTTCAATACATTTTTTTAAAATCTATAATCTGAATTTACAACTTTTTATTTTAATGACAGCTACAATTGTTGATTTGTTTTCACGTAAAGCCTCCACACTAAATGCACCTTTCTGTCTTAGTTGACCTCGCTTTCAACTTTTGTTTCACTGTTTTCAAAGGGTGCTTTAATAAATGCTTGTTTTTTTTCCCCCAAAGCAATGAGCATTCCCATATTCAAGCACAACAGCTACACCTTCCCAGTGAGGGATGGGAAGGGTTGGCGCTAGGGTTACTAGGGATAATAGGGATAGGGTTGGGGTTAGGGTTAGGGATATTTTTAGAGACAGGGTTAGAGATAGGGTTAGGAAGAATTGTTAGGGTTTGGGTTAGGGTTAGGGGTAGAGTTATGGATAGGGTTAGACATAGGGTAAGAGATAGCGTAAGGGATAGGGTTAGGGATAGGGTTAAAGTAAGGGACAGTAGGGTGAGGGATATTGTTGGCCTTAGGGTTGGGGTATGGATAGGGTTGGGGTAAGGGGTAGGGTTAGGGTTAGAGAATAGGGTTAGAGATAGGGTATTGGGGATAGGGTTAGGGTTAGAGTAAGGGACAGTAGGGTGAGGGACTGGGTTAGGGATAGGGTAAGGGACAGTAGGGTTAGGAATATTGTTGGCGTTAGGGTTAGGGTTAGGGGTAGGGGTAGGGCTAGGGGTAGGGTTAGGGTTAGGGTTAGGGGTAGGGGTAGGGTTAGGGATGGGGTTAGGGTTAGGGTTAGAGATAGGGTATTGGGGATAGGGTTAGGGTTAGAGTAAGGGACAGTAGGGTGAGGGACTGGGTTAGGGATAGGGTAAGGGACATTAGGGTTAGGAATATTGTTGGCGTTAGGGTTAGGGTTAGGGGTAGGGTTAGGGGTAGGGTTAGGGATAGGGTTAGGGTTAGGGTTAGAGAATAGGGTTAGAGATAGGGTATTGGGGATAGAGTTAGAGTAAGGGAAAGTAGGGTGAGGGATTGGGTTAGGGAAAGGGTAAGGGACAGTAGGGTTAGGAATTTTGTTGGCGTTGGGGTAGGGGTAAGGGGTAGGGCTAGGGGTAGGGTTAGGGTTAGGGTTAGGGTTAGGGGTAGGGTTAGGGATGGGGTTAGGGTTAGAGATAGGGTATTGGGGATAGGGTTAGGGTTAGAGTAAGGGACAGTAGGGTGAGGGACTGGGTTAGGGATAGGGTTAGGGACCGTAGAGTAGGGTTAGGGATATTGTTGGCCTTAGGGTTAGGGTTAGGGGTAGAGTTAGGGTTAGGGGTAGGGTTAGGGATAGGGTTAGGGTTAGAGAATAGGGTTAGAGATAGGGTTAGGGTTAGGGTTAGAGAATAGGGTTAGAGATAGGGTTTTGGGGTTAGGGTTAGAGTAAGGGACAGTAGGGTGAGGGACTGGGTTAGGGATAGGGTAAGGGACAGTAGGGTTAGGGATATTGTTGGCCTTAGGGTTAGGGTTAGGGGTAGGGTTAGGGATAGGGTTATGGTTAGGGTTAGAGAATAGGGTTAGAGATAGGGTTAGGGTTAGAGAATAGGGTTAGAGATAGGGTATTGGGGATAGGGTTAGAGTAAGGAACAGTAGGGTTAGGGATAGGGTTAGGGTGAGAGCAAGGGACAGTAGGGTGAGGGATATTGTTGGCGTGAGGGTTTGGACATAGTTTAGGATAGTGCGATTGTTGGGGATAGGGTTAGAGAAAGAGATATTTTGAGCTATATTTTTAGATCAACATTTGACACAACTGAATATACGACAACTGAAGTCAACATATTAAAAATATGTCATTAAAATGACCGGAACAGTGCTCAATTTTCAAGTTCATAAGGAAGTCGCTGTAAAGAGGCTCGCTTCACAGTGCAAGTTACCTGAGGAAATAAACCGCGTATCAGATTCACCAAAAAAATCACACGTTATTTAGCAGAACTGTTCGGTTCCCAATTCACTTTCCCCCGGAAAAAAAAATGGCCTGCATGATACTATTGAGGGTGCATTTCGCGAAATGGTTGTATTTCTTCGCGCGAGCTCATGACTATTTTGTGATCCCGCGGGTTCTTACAATAAGACATGCCATAATCAGGAGGAATCACAGAAACATTTCTATAAATTCTGAATTTGGGACGGGGCAGTTTCCAGTTCGGGTTATTTCTTTCGCAAAAGCCCTAAATTGAGGGCATATTTGGATAGAGGCGGGCGGCGACAATCAGAGCTGGGCCAATAGTTTTACTACTGTGGAGGTATCTTCGGGGAAAGGCGAATAAAAAGAAATCGTGACTAAAACCCATAAAATTCAAAGGAAAAGTGATCTTCTGGCCATAATCTTGAATTTCCGGTGAAGAAAGGAGAGAAACCTCCTCCGAGAGTCAAGAGGCGGCGCTTTTTCGCTCTGATTTTTTACTGCTTTCTATGGGCGCGTATTATGGTATAGTGCAACCTGCGAGAGTTCGAGGCTGCACCACTACAAATGAATTCCCATAGACGGCAATGATAAATCCCCACACTTCACAAATATGTACAAAATACTCACAACTCTCACAGGTGTCTAGGCTGTACAGAAAAACGATGATCGACAAATCCCCTTTCATTTTCCTTTCACATTTCGGGGGGTTGAGCATTGAATTTTGGAGAAATTTTCACCTGAAGCGGACCACCCCTAAAATGAAGAAAATGTCCCTTCCCAGAAAAGTGGCCATTTTGAAAAACCATCCCTCTGAAAAACGGCCAAATAGTGCCACTTTCGGACCCGACTGCACCCTTATTGCTCATAATTGCAAGCCCAAAGTCTGGGCCGGAGGTTCAGTGCCATGTTTCTCCAATTAATCGATTTCATGCCTCTCAGGACTCTCTACTATAGAATATATTGAGTGTATAACTTTTATTAATGAACTCGGCGGACAAATTTTGGGCTTTTTTTCAAGGGTGCACCCTCAGCCGTGTCCGGCCGTACGTGTAGTCCGGGAACTCTCCCATATTGATGCACAAGCATTTACTTTACCAATTAAGGAGAAGCTGTCAGGGAGATTTGTGCCTAGGCCCCTTGTGCATGTTGCTACATTATGCACTATTGTAGCGTTGTAATCACTCAGTCTTTGCAGAGCAAAATTCTGTGCGGTATAACTTGGTTATTAATGGTTTTGTTATCTACGTAAATATGAACGCCCAGAAGCAATTCTCTGAAATTGCCAAATGGTTAAGCTCGTGGTTATCAGATCGTCAGACGGTGGGTTCGAATCCCACTGGTGACTTTTTATTTTCCCAAAGCTTGCTGTCAGTCAGTAGCTATAAGACACTCTAATTCACCCCCGCCAAATACCAACAGTACCTTAGCCCACGGGGTAAGCTCTTCTGCTGGGACTGTCCGCGAAGTCCAGGTGAGCGCCTTAGTACAGGTTCGAGACGTATGGCCGACTCGGCGGCCAGGGCTTAGGGGCTTGTCTCGTTTCCTCCCTTGCATGGTCGCTCGAACTCTTTTTAGAGTTAAATGGATGGGCAGGGAGGAAGTGTGGTGGGCCGGGAACCCCGAGATCCCAGAAGAGTCCTATATGGAAGCCGGTAACTGCGATTCCTTGCGAATTTCAGGAGTCCGTGCGCCTGAATGCTTGGTCAACACCACATAACTTTTAGATTTTTTTTCCCCCTCACCTACTTCTTTTTTTTTTTATTTCCTTAGCGCCAAACTCCCAAGGCAATTTTCTAGGTTCAATACATTTTTTTAAAATCTATAATCTGAATTTACAACTTTTTATTTTAATGACAGCTACAATTGTTGATTTGTTTTCACGTAAAGCCTCCACACTAAATGCACCTTTCTGTCTTAGTTGACCTCGCTTTCAACTTTTGTTTCACTGTTTTCAAAGGGTGCTTTAATAAATGCTTGTTTTTTTCCCCCCAAAGCAATGAGCATTCCCATATTCAAGCACAACAGCTACACCTTCCCAGTGAGGGATGGGAAGGGTTGGCGCTAGGGTTACTAGGGATAATAGGGATAGGGTTGGGGTTAGGGTTAGGGATATTTTTAGAGACAGGGTTAGAGATAGGGTTAGGAAGAATTGTTAGGGTTTGGGTTAGGGTTAGGGGTAGAGTTATGGATAGGGTTAGACATAGGGTAAGAGATAGCGTAAGGGATAGGGTTAGGGATAGGGTTAGAGTAAGGGACAGTAGGGTGAGGGATATTGTTGGCCTTAGGGTTAGGGGTAGGGTTAGGGATAGGGTTAGGGTTAGAGAATAGGGTAAGAGATAGGGTATTGGGGATAGGGTTAGGGTTAGAGTAAGGGACAGTAGGGTGAGGGACTGGGTTAGGGATAGGGTAAGGGACATTAGGGTTGGTGTTAGGGTTAGGGTTAGGGTGTAGGGTTAGGGGTAGGGTTAGGGATAGGGTTAGGGTTAGGGTTAGAGAATAGGGTTAGAGATAGGGTATTGGGGATAGAGTTAGAGTAAGGGACAGTAGGGTGAGGGACTGGGTTAGGGATAGGGTAAGGGACAGTAGGGTTAGGAATATTGTTGGCGTTAGGGTTAGGGGTAGGGGTAGGGCTAGGGGTAGGGTTAGGGTTAGGGTTAGGGTTAGGGGTAGGGTTAGGGATGGGGTTAGGGTTAGGGTTAGAGATAGGGTATTGTGGATAGGGTTAGGGTTAGAGTAAGGGACAG